>NW_027463921.1:0-246857 GCF_050947455.1 Rhinoderma darwinii
CAACGCGCGGCCCGTTCGGGTTATCGCTTCTCGGCCTTTTGGCTAAGATCAAGTGTAGTATCTGTTCTTATCAGTTTAATATCTGATACGTCCCCTATCTGGGGACCATATATTAAATGGATTTTTAGAACAGGGAGATGGAAATAGAGCTTGCTCTGTCCACTCCACGCATTGACCTGGTATTGCAGTATTTCCAGGACCGGTGCACCCTTTCCTTATGTGTTGACTAAAAGCAGATTCCAAAAGTGTTTTTTGTCTTTGCTATTGTTTCTGTCTTTCTGAAGGGATCTCCCCTTTTAATCCCATTATTTCAACACCTGTTGGACAATGCATGAGTGATAATGAGCTCATTGATTAAATGCAATTAATGAATAGATTGCCACCTCTTGTTGTGTGTCGTCTGTGTTTCTGTGTTTCCGGCATTTCACATTGGAACACCTCATTCACCTTCCTTGTCTTCTCTCCGCCCTCCCTTTTAGGTAAGTTAAAGAGCTGCACCTGAGCCAGCCACTGATTGATTGATTGATTGATTGATTGATTGATTGATTGATTGATTGATGCAGCACAACAGTCAAATAGTGGAGTGGAGTAGGGGAACAGCAAACAGCCAATAAAGCAGCCCGCCCGCTCGCCTGCCCGCCACAATGGACCTACCTGTGTACACTAGATGGATGTGATGGAATGTACTGTCGTCCCTACATTTCAAGAAGAAGTAAGAATTGCAGTTGCAACAAAGCCTTGCTTGCCTACAAAGAGAGCAGCAATTTGGATTTGTTACTATGTTACCTAGAAGAATAACAAACTGTGCAAGGATGGAGGTTGTAGGAGCAAGGAGAAGTTGTCTGTAAAGTTGGTGGATGCCTATTTTCCATTTTGCAGTCCCTTGTCTCCCTCTTGTGGCCTCCTGGAGGCAACTAGCTGTGCAAAAAAAAGACAGCCTGGCGGCCGGCTGTTGCAGTGTTGCCCTCTCAGGCAACACTGAGTGACTGACTGAGCCTCACCGTCTTATATAAAGTTCAGACGGAACTTTGCACGTGTCATAGTGGAGCCCTCAGGATTCCAGAGCCAGCTTTCTGACATCATAATGGGGCCTCAGAGATAAAAGCCTGGGCCCAGGCAGTGTTGGTCAGTGCTGCTCAGCAGGCAGCACTGGACTGGACTGGATTACAGCTGATACAAGGTGTGAAGGAACAAGGGGTGGCTGTGGGCATGCACTTGCTGCCGCTGCCAGTGTTTATCTGCATGGCAGCAGGGCATTTGGGCGTTGCCAGGAAGGCGTTTTTATGTAGATTCCTCCTCTTTCAGCACTGCATTGTGGTGCAAGCAAAAGAAGCAAATCCTGTCTGGCTTCCTCTCCGGCCTTTATTCACCTCCCGTGTAGCTGTGAGTGTGTGAGCCTGCAGGGCCCCATGGAATTGCCTAGAAGTAGGCTGAATCGCTGCAAGGGCTGAACAGCAGTATCGGGCAGGCTCGGGCAACGCGCGGCCCGTTCGGGTTATCGCTTCTCGGCCTTTTGGCTAAGATCAAGTGTAGTATCTGTTCTTATCAGTTTAATATCTGATACGTCCCCTATCTGGGGACCATATATTAAATGGATTTTTAGAACAGGGAGATGGAAATAGAGCTTGCTCTGTCCACTCCACGCATTGACCTGGTATTGCAGTATTTCCAGGACCGGTGCACCCTTTCCTTATGTGTTGACTAAAAGCAGATTCCAAAAGTGTTTTTTGTCTTTGCTATTGTTTCTGTCTTTCTGAAGGGATCTCCCCTTTTAATCCCATTATTTCAACACCTGTTGGACAATGCATGAGTGATAATGAGCTCATTGATTAAATGCAATTAATGAATAGATTGCCACCTCTTGTTGTGTGTCGTCTGTGTTTCTGTGTTTCCGGCATTTCACATTGGAACACCTCATTCACCTTCCTTGTCTTCTCTCCGCCCTCCCTTTTAGGTAAGTTAAAGAGCTGCACCTGAGCCAGCCACTGATTGATTGATTGATTGATTGATTGATTGATTGATTGATTGATGCAGCACAACAGTCAAATAGTGGAGTGGAGTAGGGGAACAGCAAACAGCCAATAAAGCAGCCCGCCCGCTCGCCTGCCCGCCACAATGGACCTACCTGTGTACACTAGATGGATGTGATGGAATGTACTGTCGTCCCTACATTTCAAGAAGAAGTAAGAATTGCAGTTGCAACAAAGCCTTGCTTGCCTACAAAGAGAGCAGCAATTTGGATTTGTTACTATGTTACCTAGAAGAATAACAAACTGTGCAAGGATGGAGGTTGTAGGAGCAAGGAGAAGTTGTCTGTAAAGTTGGTGGATGCCTATTTTCCATTTTGCAGTCCCTTGTCTCCCTCTTGTGGCCTCCTGGAGGCAACTAGCTGTGCAAAAAAAAGACAGCCTGGCGGCCGGCTGTTGCAGTGTTGCCCTCTCAGGCAACACTGAGTGACTGACTGAGCCTCACCGTCTTATATAAAGTTCAGACGGAACTTTGCACGTGTCATAGTGGAGCCCTCAGGATTCCAGAGCCAGCTTTCTGACATCATAATGGGGCCTCAGAGATAAAAGCCTGGGCCCAGGCAGTGTTGGTCAGTGCTGCTCAGCAGGCAGCACTGGACTGGACTGGATTACAGCTGATACAAGGTGTGAAGGAACAAGGGGTGGCTGTGGGCATGCACTTGCTGCCGCTGCCAGTGTTTATCTGCATGGCAGCAGGGCATTTGGGCGTTGCCAGGAAGGCGTTTTTATGTAGATTCCTCCTCTTTCAGCACTGCATTGTGGTGCAAGCAAAAGAAGCAAATCCTGTCTGGCTTCCTCTCCGGCCTTTATTCACCTCCCGTGTAGCTGTGAGTGTGTGAGCCTGCAGGGCCCCATGGAATTGCCTAGAAGTAGGCTGAATCGCTGCAAGGGCTGAACAGCAGTATCGGGCAGGCTCGGGCAACGCGCGGCCCGTTCGGGTTATCGCTTCTCGGCCTTTTGGCTAAGATCAAGTGTAGTATCTGTTCTTATCAGTTTAATATCTGATACGTCCCCTATCTGGGGACCATATATTAAATGGATTTTTAGAACAGGGAGATGGAAATAGAGCTTGCTCTGTCCACTCCACGCATTGACCTGGTATTGCAGTATTTCCAGGACCGGTGCACCCTTTCCTTATGTGTTGACTAAAAGCAGATTCCAAAAGTGTTTTTTGTCTTTGCTATTGTTTCTGTCTTTCTGAAGGGATCTCCCCTTTTAATCCCATTATTTCAACACCTGTTGGACAATGCATGAGTGATAATGAGCTCATTGATTAAATGCAATTAATGAATAGATTGCCACCTCTTGTTGTGTGTCGTCTGTGTTTCTGTGTTTCCGGCATTTCACATTGGAACACCTCATTCACCTTCCTTGTCTTCTCTCCGCCCTCCCTTTTAGGTAAGTTAAAGAGCTGCACCTGAGCCAGCCACTGATTGATTGATTGATTGATTGATTGATTGATTGATTGATTGATTGATTGATTGATTGATTGATGCAGCACAACAGTCAAATAGTGGAGTGGAGTAGGGGAACAGCAAACAGCCAATAAAGCAGCCCGCCCGCTCGCCTGCCCGCCACAATGGACCTACCTGTGTACACTAGATGGATGTGATGGAATGTACTGTCGTCCCTACATTTCAAGAAGAAGTAAGAATTGCAGTTGCAACAAAGCCTTGCTTGCCTACAAAGAGAGCAGCAATTTGGATTTGTTACTATGTTACCTAGAAGAATAACAAACTGTGCAAGGATGGAGGTTGTAGGAGCAAGGAGAAGTTGTCTGTAAAGTTGGTGGATGCCTATTTTCCATTTTGCAGTCCCTTGTCTCCCTCTTGTGGCCTCCTGGAGGCAACTAGCTGTGCAAAAAAAAGACAGCCTGGCGGCCGGCTGTTGCAGTGTTGCCCTCTCAGGCAACACTGAGTGACTGACTGAGCCTCACCGTCTTATATAAAGTTCAGACGGAACTTTGCACGTGTCATAGTGGAGCCCTCAGGATTCCAGAGCCAGCTTTCTGACATCATAATGGGGCCTCAGAGATAAAAGCCTGGGCCCAGGCAGTGTTGGTCAGTGCTGCTCAGCAGGCAGCACTGGACTGGACTGGATTACAGCTGATACAAGGTGTGAAGGAACAAGGGGTGGCTGTGGGCATGCACTTGCTGCCGCTGCCAGTGTTTATCTGCATGGCAGCAGGGCATTTGGGCGTTGCCAGGAAGGCGTTTTTATGTAGATTCCTCCTCTTTCAGCACTGCATTGTGGTGCAAGCAAAAGAAGCAAATCCTGTCTGGCTTCCTCTCCGGCCTTTATTCACCTCCCGTGTAGCTGTGAGTGTGTGAGCCTGCAGGGCCCCATGGAATTGCCTAGAAGTAGGCTGAATCGCTGCAAGGGCTGAACAGCAGTATCGGGCAGGCTCGGGCAACGCGCGGCCCGTTCGGGTTATCGCTTCTCGGCCTTTTGGCTAAGATCAAGTGTAGTATCTGTTCTTATCAGTTTAATATCTGATACGTCCCCTATCTGGGGACCATATATTAAATGGATTTTTAGAACAGGGAGATGGAAATAGAGCTTGCTCTGTCCACTCCACGCATTGACCTGGTATTGCAGTATTTCCAGGACCGGTGCACCCTTTCCTTATGTGTTGACTAAAAGCAGATTCCAAAAGTGTTTTTTGTCTTTGCTATTGTTTCTGTCTTTCTGAAGGGATCTCCCCTTTTAATCCCATTATTTCAACACCTGTTGGACAATGCATGAGTGATAATGAGCTCATTGATTAAATGCAATTAATGAATAGATTGCCACCTCTTGTTGTGTGTCGTCTGTGTTTCTGTGTTTCCGGCATTTCACATTGGAACACCTCATTCACCTTCCTTGTCTTCTCTCCGCCCTCCCTTTTAGGTAAGTTAAAGAGCTGCACCTGAGCCAGCCACTGATTGATTGATTGATTGATTGATTGATTGATTGATTGATTGATTGATTGATTGATTGATGCAGCACAACAGTCAAATAGTGGAGTGGAGTAGGGGAACAGCAAACAGCCAATAAAGCAGCCCGCCCGCTCGCCTGCCCGCCACAATGGACCTACCTGTGTACACTAGATGGATGTGATGGAATGTACTGTCGTCCCTACATTTCAAGAAGAAGTAAGAATTGCAGTTGCAACAAAGCCTTGCTTGCCTACAAAGAGAGCAGCAATTTGGATTTGTTACTATGTTACCTAGAAGAATAACAAACTGTGCAAGGATGGAGGTTGTAGGAGCAAGGAGAAGTTGTCTGTAAAGTTGGTGGATGCCTATTTTCCATTTTGCAGTCCCTTGTCTCCCTCTTGTGGCCTCCTGGAGGCAACTAGCTGTGCAAAAAAAAGACAGCCTGGCGGCCGGCTGTTGCAGTGTTGCCCTCTCAGGCAACACTGAGTGACTGACTGAGCCTCACCGTCTTATATAAAGTTCAGACGGAACTTTGCACGTGTCATAGTGGAGCCCTCAGGATTCCAGAGCCAGCTTTCTGACATCATAATGGGGCCTCAGAGATAAAAGCCTGGGCCCAGGCAGTGTTGGTCAGTGCTGCTCAGCAGGCAGCACTGGACTGGACTGGATTACAGCTGATACAAGGTGTGAAGGAACAAGGGGTGGCTGTGGGCATGCACTTGCTGCCGCTGCCAGTGTTTATCTGCATGGCAGCAGGGCATTTGGGCGTTGCCAGGAAGGCGTTTTTATGTAGATTCCTCCTCTTTCAGCACTGCATTGTGGTGCAAGCAAAAGAAGCAAATCCTGTCTGGCTTCCTCTCCGGCCTTTATTCACCTCCCGTGTAGCTGTGAGTGTGTGAGCCTGCAGGGCCCCATGGAATTGCCTAGAAGTAGGCTGAATCGCTGCAAGGGCTGAACAGCAGTATCGGGCAGGCTCGGGCAACGCGCGGCCCGTTCGGGTTATCGCTTCTCGGCCTTTTGGCTAAGATCAAGTGTAGTATCTGTTCTTATCAGTTTAATATCTGATACGTCCCCTATCTGGGGACCATATATTAAATGGATTTTTAGAACAGGGAGATGGAAACAGAGCTTGCTCTGTCCACTCCACGCATTGACCTGGTATTGCAGTATTTCCAGGACCGGTGCACCCTTTCCTTATGTGTTGACTAAAAGCAGATTCCAAAAGTGTTTTTTGTCTTTGCTATTGTTTCTGTCTTTCTGAAGGGATCTCCCCTTTTAATCCCATTATTTCAACACCTGTTGGACAATGCATGAGTGATAATGAGCTCATTGATTAAATGCAATTAATGAATAGATTGCCACCTCTTGTTGTGTGTCGTCTGTGTTTCTGTGTTTCCGGCATTTCACATTGGAACACCTCATTCACCTTCCTTGTCTTCTCTCCGCCCTCCCTTTTAGGTAAGTTAAAGAGCTGCACCTGAGCCAGCCACTGATTGATTGATTGATTGATTGATTGATTGATTGATTGATTGATGCAGCACAACAGTCAAATAGTGGAGTGGAGTAGGGGAACAGCAAACAGCCAATAAAGCAGCCCGCCCGCTCGCCTGCCCGCCACAATGGACCTACCTGTGTACACTAGATGGATGTGATGGAATGTACTGTCGTCCCTACATTTCAAGAAGAAGTAAGAATTGCAGTTGCAACAAAGCCTTGCTTGCCTACAAAGAGAGCAGCAATTTGGATTTGTTACTATGTTACCTAGAAGAATAACAAACTGTGCAAGGATGGAGGTTGTAGGAGCAAGGAGAAGTTGTCTGTAAAGTTGGTGGATGCCTATTTTCCATTTTGCAGTCCCTTGTCTCCCTCTTGTGGCCTCCTGGAGGCAACTAGCTGTGCAAAAAAAAGACAGCCTGGCGGCCGGCTGTTGCAGTGTTGCCCTCTCAGGCAACACTGAGTGACTGACTGAGCCTCACCGTCTTATATAAAGTTCAGACGGAACTTTGCACGTGTCATAGTGGAGCCCTCAGGATTCCAGAGCCAGCTTTCTGACATCATAATGGGGCCTCAGAGATAAAAGCCTGGGCCCAGGCAGTGTTGGTCAGTGCTGCTCAGCAGGCAGCACTGGACTGGACTGGATTACAGCTGATACAAGGTGTGAAGGAACAAGGGGTGGCTGTGGGCATGCACTTGCTGCCGCTGCCAGTGTTTATCTGCATGGCAGCAGGGCATTTGGGCGTTGCCAGGAAGGCGTTTTTATGTAGATTCCTCCTCTTTCAGCACTGCATTGTGGTGCAAGCAAAAGAAGCAAATCCTGTCTGGCTTCCTCTCCGGCCTTTATTCACCTCCCGTGTAGCTGTGAGTGTGTGAGCCTGCAGGGCCCCATGGAATTGCCTAGAAGTAGGCTGAATCGCTGCAAGGGCTGAACAGCAGTATCGGGCAGGCTCGGGCAACGCGCGGCCCGTTCGGGTTATCGCTTCTCGGCCTTTTGGCTAAGATCAAGTGTAGTATCTGTTCTTATCAGTTTAATATCTGATACGTCCCCTATCTGGGGACCATATATTAAATGGATTTTTAGAACAGGGAGATGGAAATAGAGCTTGCTCTGTCCACTCCACGCATTGACCTGGTATTGCAGTATTTCCAGGACCGGTGCACCCTTTCCTTATGTGTTGACTAAAAGCAGATTCCAAAAGTGTTTTTTGTCTTTGCTATTGTTTCTGTCTTTCTGAAGGGATCTCCCCTTTTAATCCCATTATTTCAACACCTGTTGGACAATGCATGAGTGATAATGAGCTCATTGATTAAATGCAATTAATGAATAGATTGCCACCTCTTGTTGTGTGTCGTCTGTGTTTCTGTGTTTCCGGCATTTCACATTGGAACACCTCATTCACCTTCCTTGTCTTCTCTCCGCCCTCCCTTTTAGGTAAGTTAAAGAGCTGCACCTGAGCCAGCCACTGATTGATTGATTGATTGATTGATTGATTGATTGATTGATTGATGCAGCACAACAGTCAAATAGTGGAGTGGAGTAGGGGAACAGCAAACAGCCAATAAAGCAGCCCGCCCGCTCGCCTGCCCGCCACAATGGACCTACCTGTGTACACTAGATGGATGTGATGGAATGTACTGTCGTCCCTACATTTCAAGAAGAAGTAAGAATTGCAGTTGCAACAAAGCCTTGCTTGCCTACAAAGAGAGCAGCAATTTGGATTTGTTACTATGTTACCTAGAAGAATAACAAACTGTGCAAGGATGGAGGTTGTAGGAGCAAGGAGAAGTTGTCTGTAAAGTTGGTGGATGCCTATTATCCATTTTGCAGTCCCTTGTCTCCCTCTTGTGGCCTCCTGGAGGCAACTAGCTGTGCAAAAAAAAGACAGCCTGGCGGCCGGCTGTTGCAGTGTTGCCCTCTCAGGCAACACTGAGTGACTGACTGAGCCTCACCGTCTTATATAAAGTTCAGACGGAACTTTGCACGTGTCATAGTGGAGCCCTCAGGATTCCAGAGCCAGCTTTCTGACATCATAATGGGGCCTCAGAGATAAAAGCCTGGGCCCAGGCAGTGTTGGTCAGTGCTGCTCAGCAGGCAGCACTGGACTGGACTGGATTACAGCTGATACAAGGTGTGAAGGAACAAGGGGTGGCTGTGGGCATGCACTTGCTGCCGCTGCCAGTGTTTATCTGCATGGCAGCAGGGCATTTGGGCGTTGCCAGGAAGGCGTTTTTATGTAGATTCCTCCTCTTTCAGCACTGCATTGTGGTGCAAGCAAAAGAAGCAAATCCTGTCTGGCTTCCTCTCCGGCCTTTATTCACCTCCCGTGTAGCTGTGAGTGTGTGAGCCTGCAGGGCCCCATGGAATTGCCTAGAAGTAGGCTGAATCGCTGCAAGGGCTGAACAGCAGTATCGGGCAGGCTCGGGCAACGCGCGGCCCGTTCGGGTTATCGCTTCTCGGCCTTTTGGCTAAGATCAAGTGTAGTATCTGTTCTTATCAGTTTAATATCTGATACGTCCCCTATCTGGGGACCATATATTAAATGGATTTTTAGAACAGGGAGATGGAAATAGAGCTTGCTCTGTCCACTCCACGCATTGACCTGGTATTGCAGTATTTCCAGGACCGGTGCACCCTTTCCTTATGTGTTGACTAAAAGCAGATTCCAAAAGTGTTTTTTGTCTTTGCTATTGTTTCTGTCTTTCTGAAGGGATCTCCCCTTTTAATCCCATTATTTCAACACCTGTTGGACAATGCATGAGTGATAATGAGCTCATTGATTAAATGCAATTAATGAATAGATTGCCACCTCTTGTTGTGTGTCGTCTGTGTTTCTGTGTTTCCGGCATTTCACATTGGAACACCTCATTCACCTTCCTTGTCTTCTCTCCGCCCTCCCTTTTAGGTAAGTTAAAGAGCTGCACCTGAGCCAGCCACTGATTGATTGATTGATTGATTGATTGATTGATTGATTGATTGATTGATTGATTGATGCAGCACAACAGTCAAATAGTGGAGTGGAGTAGGGGAACAGCAAACAGCCAATAAAGCAGCCCGCCCGCTCGCCTGCCCGCCACAATGGACCTACCTGTGTACACTAGATGGATGTGATGGAATGTACTGTCGTCCCTACATTTCAAGAAGAAGTAAGAATTGCAGTTGCAACAAAGCCTTGCTTGCCTACAAAGAGAGCAGCAATTTGGATTTGTTACTATGTTACCTAGAAGAATAACAAACTGTGCAAGGATGGAGGTTGTAGGAGCAAGGAGAAGTTGTCTGTAAAGTTGGTGGATGCCTATTTTCCATTTTGCAGTCCCTTGTCTCCCTCTTGTGGCCTCCTGGAGGCAACTAGCTGTGCAAAAAAAAGACAGCCTGGCGGCCGGCTGTTGCAGTGTTGCCCTCTCAGGCAACACTGAGTGACTGACTGAGCCTCACCGTCTTATATAAAGTTCAGACGGAACTTTGCACGTGTCATAGTGGAGCCCTCAGGATTCCAGAGCCAGCTTTCTGACATCATAATGGGGCCTCAGAGATAAAAGCCTGGGCCCAGGCAGTGTTGGTCAGTGCTGCTCAGCAGGCAGCACTGGACTGGACTGTATTACAGCTGATACAAGGTGTGAAGGAACAAGGGGTGGCTGTGGGCATGCACTTGCTGCCGCTGCCAGTGTTTATCTGCATGGCAGCAGGGCATTTGGGCGTTGCCAGGAAGGCGTTTTTATGTAGATTCCTCCTCTTTCAGCACTGCATTGTGGTGCAAGCAAAAGAAGCAAATCCTGTCTGGCTTCCTCTCCGGCCTTTATTCACCTCCCGTGTAGCTGTGAGTGTGTGAGCCTGCAGGGCCCCATGGAATTGCCTAGAAGTAGGCTGAATCGCTGCAAGGGCTGAACAGCAGTATCGGGCAGGCTCGGGCAACGCGCGGCCCGTTCGGGTTATCGCTTCTCGGCCTTTTGGCTAAGATCAAGTGTAGTATCTGTTCTTATCAGTTTAATATCTGATACGTCCCCTATCTGGGGACCATATATTAAATGGATTTTTAGAACAGGGAGATGGAAATAGAGCTTGCTCTGTCCACTCCACGCATTGACCTGGTATTGCAGTATTTCCAGGACCGGTGCACCCTTTCCTTATGTGTTGACTAAAAGCAGATTCCAAAAGTGTTTTTTGTCTTTGCTATTGTTTCTGTCTTTCTGAAGGGATCTCCCCTTTTAATCCCATTATTTCAACACCTGTTGGACAATGCATGAGTGATAATGAGCTCATTGATTAAATGCAATTAATGAATAGATTGCCACCTCTTGTTGTGTGTCGTCTGTGTTTCTGTGTTTCCGGCATTTCACATTGGAACACCTCATTCACCTTCCTTGTCTTCTCTCCGCCCTCCCTTTTAGGTAAGTTAAAGAGCTGCACCTGAGCCAGCCACTGATTGATTGATTGATTGATTGATTGATTGATTGATTGATTGCAGCACAACAGTCAAATAGTGGAGTGGAGTAGGGGAACAGCAAACAGCCAATAAAGCAGCCCGCCCGCTCGCCTGCCCGCCACAATGGACCTACCTGTGTACACTAGATGGATGTGATGGAATGTACTGTCGTCCCTACATTTCAAGAAGAAGTAAGAATTGCAGTTGCAACAAAGCCTTGCTTGCCTACAAAGAGAGCAGCAATTTGGATTTGTTACTATGTTACCTAGAAGAATAACAAACTGTGCAAGGATGGAGGTTGTAGGAGCAAGGAGAAGTTGTCTGTAAAGTTGGTGGATGCCTATTTTCCATTTTGCAGTCCCTTGTCTCCCTCTTGTGGCCTCCTGGAGGCAACTAGCTGTGCAAAAAAAAGACAGCCTGGCGGCCGGCTGTTGCAGTGTTGCCCTCTCAGGCAACACTGAGTGACTGACTGAGCCTCACCGTCTTATATAAAGTTCAGACGGAACTTTGCACGTGTCATAGTGGAGCCCTCAGGATTCCAGAGCCAGCTTTCTGACATCATAATGGGGCCTCAGAGATAAAAGCCTGGGCCCAGGCAGTGTTGGTCAGTGCTGCTCAGCAGGCAGCACTGGACTGGACTGGATTACAGCTGATACAAGGTGTGAAGGAACAAGGGGTGGCTGTGGGCATGCACTTGCTGCCGCTGCCAGTGTTTATCTGCATGGCAGCAGGGCATTTGGGCGTTGCCAGGAAGGCGTTTTTATGTAGATTCCTCCTCTTTCAGCACTGCATTGTGGTGCAAGCAAAAGAAGCAAATCCTGTCTGGCTTCCTCTCCGGCCTTTATTCACCTCCCGTGTAGCTGTGAGTGTGTGAGCCTGCAGGGCCCCATGGAATTGCCTAGAAGTAGGCTGAATCGCTGCAAGGGCTGAACAGCAGTATCGGGCAGGCTCGGGCAACGCGCGGCCCGTTCGGGTTATCGCTTCTCGGCCTTTTGGCTAAGATCAAGTGTAGTATCTGTTCTTATCAGTTTAATATCTGATACGTCCCCTATCTGGGGACCATATATTAAATGGATTTTTAGAACAGGGAGATGGAAATAGAGCTTGCTCTGTCCACTCCACGCATTGACCTGGTATTGCAGTATTTCCAGGACCGGTGCACCCTTTCCTTATGTGTTGACTAAAAGCAGATTCCAAAAGTGTTTTTTGTCTTTGCTATTGTTTCTGTCTTTCTGAAGGGATCTCCCCTTTTAATCCCATTATTTCAACACCTGTTGGACAATGCATGAGTGATAATGAGCTCATTGATTAAATGCAATTAATGAATAGATTGCCACCTCTTGTTGTGTGTCGTCTGTGTTTCTGTGTTTCCGGCATTTCACATTGGAACACCTCATTCACCTTCCTTGTCTTCTCTCCGCCCTCCCTTTTAGGTAAGTTAAAGAGCTGCACCTGAGCCAGCCACTGATTGATTGATTGATTGATTGATTGATTGATTGATTGATTGATTGATTGATTGATGCAGCACAACAGTCAAATAGTGGAGTGGAGTAGGGGAACAGCAAACAGCCAATAAAGCAGCCCGCCCGCTCGCCTGCCCGCCACAATGGACCTACCTGTGTACACTAGATGGATGTGATGGAATGTACTGTCGTCCCTACATTTCAAGAAGAAGTAAGAATTGCAGTTGCAACAAAGCCTTGCTTGCCTACAAAGAGAGCAGCAATTTGGATTTGTTACTATGTTACCTAGAAGAATAACAAACTGTGCAAGGATGGAGGTTGTAGGAGCAAGGAGAAGTTGTCTGTAAAGTTGGTGGATGCCTATTTTCCATTTTGCAGTCCCTTGTCTCCCTCTTGTGGCCTCCTGGAGGCAACTAGCTGTGCAAAAAAAAGACAGCCTGGCGGCCGGCTGTTGCAGTGTTGCCCTCTCAGGCAACACTGAGTGACTGACTGAGCCTCACCGTCTTATATAAAGTTCAGACGGAACTTTGCACGTGTCATAGTGGAGCCCTCAGGATTCCAGAGCCAGCTTTCTGACATCATAATGGGGCCTCAGAGATAAAAGCCTGGGCCCAGGCAGTGTTGGTCAGTGCTGCTCAGCAGGCAGCACTGGACTGGACTGGATTACAGCTGATACAAGGTGTGAAGGAACAAGGGGTGGCTGTGGGCATGCACTTGCTGCCGCTGCCAGTGTTTATCTGCATGGCAGCAGGGCATTTGGGCGTTGCCAGGAAGGCGTTTTTATGTAGATTCCTCCTCTTTCAGCACTGCATTGTGGTGCAAGCAAAAGAAGCAAATCCTGTCTGGCTTCCTCTCCGGCCTTTATTCACCTCCCGTGTAGCTGTGAGTGTGTGAGCCTGCAGGGCCCCATGGAATTGCCTAGAAGTAGGCTGAATCGCTGCAAGGGCTGAACAGCAGTATCGGGCAGGCTCGGGCAACGCGCGGCCCGTTCGGGTTATCGCTTCTCGGCCTTTTGGCTAAGATCAAGTGTAGTATCTGTTCTTATCAGTTTAATATCTGATACGTCCCCTATCTGGGGACCATATATTAAATGGATTTTTAGAACAGGGAGATGGAAATAGAGCTTGCTCTGTCCACTCCACGCATTGACCTGGTATTGCAGTATTTCCAGGACCGGTGCACCCTTTCCTTATGTGTTGACTAAAAGCAGATTCCAAAAGTGTTTTTTGTCTTTGCTATTGTTTCTGTCTTTCTGAAGGGATCTCCCCTTTTAATCCCATTATTTCAACACCTGTTGGACAATGCATGAGTGATAATGAGCTCATTGATTAAATGCAATTAATGAATAGATTGCCACCTCTTGTTGTGTGTCGTCTGTGTTTCTGTGTTTCCGGCATTTCACATTGGAACACCTCATTCACCTTCCTTGTCTTCTCTCCGCCCTCCCTTTTAGGTAAGTTAAAGAGCTGCACCTGAGCCAGCCACTGATTGATTGATTGATTGATTGATTGATTGATTGATTGATTGATTGATTGATTGATGCAGCACAACAGTCAAATAGTGGAGTGGAGTAGGGGAACAGCAAACAGCCAATAAAGCAGCCCGCCCGCTCGCCTGCCCGCCACAATGGACCTACCTGTGTACACTAGATGGATGTGATGGAATGTACTGTCGTCCCTACATTTCAAGAAGAAGTAAGAATTGCAGTTGCAACAAAGCCTTGCTTGCCTACAAAGAGAGCAGCAATTTGGATTTGTTACTATGTTACCTAGAAGAATAACAAACTGTGCAAGGATGGAGGTTGTAGGAGCAAGGAGAAGTTGTCTGTAAAGTTGGTGGATGCCTATTTTCCATTTTGCAGTCCCTTGTCTCCCTCTTGTGGCCTCCTGGAGGCAACTAGCTGTGCAAAAAAAAGACAGCCTGGCGGCCGGCTGTTGCAGTGTTGCCCTCTCAGGCAACACTGAGTGACTGACTGAGCCTCACCGTCTTATATAAAGTTCAGACGGAACTTTGCACGTGTCATAGTGGAGCCCTCAGGATTCCAGAGCCAGCTTTCTGACATCATAATGGGGCCTCAGAGATAAAAGCCTGGGCCCAGGCAGTGTTGGTCAGTGCTGCTCAGCAGGCAGCACTGGACTGGACTGGATTACAGCTGATACAAGGTGTGAAGGAACAAGGGGTGGCTGTGGGCATGCACTTGCTGCCGCTGCCAGTGTTTATCTGCATGGCAGCAGGGCATTTGGGCGTTGCCAGGAAGGCGTTTTTATGTAGATTCCTCCTCTTTCAGCACTGCATTGTGGTGCAAGCAAAAGAAGCAAATCCTGTCTGGCTTCCTCTCCGGCCTTTATTCACCTCCCGTGTAGCTGTGAGTGTGTGAGCCTGCAGGGCCCCATGGAATTGCCTAGAAGTAGGCTGAATCGCTGCAAGGGCTGAACAGCAGTATCGGGCAGGCTCGGGCAACGCGCGGCCCGTTCGGGTTATCGCTTCTCGGCCTTTTGGCTAAGATCAAGTGTAGTATCTGTTCTTATCAGTTTAATATCTGATACGTCCCCTATCTGGGGACCATATATTAAATGGATTTTTAGAACAGGGAGATGGAAATAGAGCTTGCTCTGTCCACTCCACGCATTGACCTGGTATTGCAGTATTTCCAGGAGCGGTGCACCCTTTCCTTATGTGTTGACTAAAAGCAGATTCCAAAAGTGTTTTTTTGTCTTTGCTATTGTTTCTGTCTTTCTGAAGGGATCTCCCCTTTTAATCCCATTATTTCAACACCTGTTGGACAATGCATGAGTGATAATGAGCTCATTGATTAAATGCAATTAATGAATAGATTGCCACCTCTTGTTGTGTGTCGTCTGTGTTTCTGTGTTTCCGGCATTTCACATTGGAACACCTCATTCACCTTCCTTGTCTTCTCTCCGCCCTCCCTTTTAGGTAAGTTAAAGAGCTGCACCTGAGCCAGCCACTGATTGATTGATTGATTGATTGATTGATTGATTGATTGATTGATTGATTGATGCAGCACAACAGTCAAATAGTGGAGTGGAGTAGGGGAACAGCAAACAGCCAATAAAGCAGCCCGCCCGCTCGCCTGCCCAACACAATGGACCTACCTGTGTACACTAGATGGATGTGATGGAATGTACTGTCGTCCCTACATTTCAAGAAGAAGTAAGAATTGCAGTTGCAACAAAGCCTTGCTTGCCTACAAAGAGAGCAGCAATTTGGATTTGTTACTATGTTACCTAGAAGAATAACAAACTGTGCAAGGATGGAGGTTGTAGGAGCAAGGAGAAGTTGTCTGTAAAGTTGGTGGATGCCTATTTTCCATTTTGCAGTCCCTTGTCTCCCTCTTGTGGCCTCCTGGAGGCAACTAGCTGTGCAAAAAAAAGACAGCCTGGCGGCCGGCTGTTGCAGTGTTGCCCTCTCAGGCAACACTGAGTGACTGACTGAGCCTCACCGTCTTATATAAAGTTCAGACGGAACTTTGCACGTGTCATAGTGGAGCCCTCAGGATTCCAGAGCCAGCTTTCTGACATCATAATGGGGCCTCAGAGATAAAAGCCTGGGCCCAGGCAGTGTTGGTCAGTGCTGCTCAGCAGGCAGCACTGGACTGGACTGGATTACAGCTGATACAAGGTGTGAAGGAACAAGGGGTGGCTGTGGGCATGCACTTGCTGCCGCTGCCAGTGTTTATCTGCATGGCAGCAGGGCATTTGGGCGTTGCCAGGAAGGCGTTTTTATGTAGATTCCTCCTCTTTCAGCACTGCATTGTGGTGCAAGCAAAAGAAGCAAATCCTGTCTGGCTTCCTCTCCGGCCTTTATTCACCTCCCGTGTAGCTGTGAGTGTGTGAGCCTGCAGGGCCCCATGGAATTGCCTAGAAGTAGGCTGAATCGCTGCAAGGGCTGAACAGCAGTATCGGGCAGGCTCGGGCAACGCGCGGCCCGTTCGGGTTATCGCTTCTCGGCCTTTTGGCTAAGATCAAGTGTAGTATCTGTTCTTATCAGTTTAATATCTGATACGTCCCCTATCTGGGGACCATATATTAAATGGATTTTTAGAACAGGGAGATGGAAATAGAGCTTGCTCTGTCCACTCCACGCATTGACCTGGTATTGCAGTATTTCCAGGACCGGTGCACCCTTTCCTTATGTGTTGACTAAAAGCAGATTCCAAAAGTGTTTTTTTGTCTTTGCTATTGTTTCTGTCTTTCTGAAGGGATCTCCCCTTTTAATCCCATTATTTCAACACCTGTTGGACAATGCATGAGTGATAATGAGCTCATTGATTAAATGCAATTAATGAATAGATTGCCACCTCTTGTTGTGTGTCGTCTGTGTTTCTGTGTTTCCGGCATTTCACATTGGAACACCTCATTCACCTTCCTTGTCTTCTCTCCGCCCTCCCTTTTAGGTAAGTTAAAGAGCTGCACCTGAGCCAGCCACTGATTGATTGATTGATTGATTGATTGATTGATTGATTGATGCAGCACAACAGTCAAATAGTGGAGTGGAGTAGGGGAACAGCAAACAGCCAATAAAGCAGCCCGCCCGCTCGCCTGCCCGCCACAATGGACCTACCTGTGTACACTAGATGGATGTGATGGAATGTACTGTCGTCCCTACATTTCAAGAAGAAGTAAGAATTGCAGTTGCAACAAAGCCTTGCTTGCCTACAAAGAGAGCAGCAATTTGGATTTGTTACTATGTTACCTAGAAGAATAACAAACTGTGCAAGGATGGAGGTTGTAGGAGCAAGGAGAAGTTGTCTGTAAAGTTGGTGGATGCCTATTTTCCATTTTGCAGTCCCTTGTCTCCCTCTTGTGGCCTCCTGGAGGCAACTAGCTGTGCAAAAAAAAGACAGCCTGGCGGCCGGCTGTTGCAGTGTTGCCCTCTCAGGCAACACTGAGTGACTGACTGAGCCTCACCGTCTTATATAAAGTTCAGACGGAACTTTGCACGTGTCATAGTGGAGCCCTCAGGATTCCAGAGCCAGCTTTCTGACATCATAATGGGGCCTCAGAGATAAAAGCCTGGGCCCAGGCAGTGTTGGTCAGTGCTGCTCAGCAGGCAGCACTGGACTGGACTGGATTACAGCTGATACAAGGTGTGAAGGAACAAGGGGTGGCTGTGGGCATGCACTTGCTGCCGCTGCCAGTGTTTATCTGCATGGCAGCAGGGCATTTGGGCGTTGCCAGGAAGGCGTTTTTATGTAGATTCCTCCTCTTTCAGCACTGCATTGTGGTGCAAGCAAAAGAAGCAAATCCTGTCTGGCTTCCTCTCCGGCCTTTATTCACCTCCCGTGTAGCTGTGAGTGTGTGAGCCTGCAGGGCCCCATGGAATTGCCTAGAAGTAGGCTGAATCGCTGCAAGGGCTGAACAGCAGTATCGGGCAGGCTCGGGCAACGCGCGGCCCGTTCGGGTTATCGCTTCTCGGCCTTTTGGCTAAGATCAAGTGTAGTATCTGTTCTTATCAGTTTAATATCTGATACTTCCCCTATCTGGGGACCATATATTAAATGGATTTTTAGAACAGGGAGATGGAAATAGAGCTTGCTCTGTCCACTCCACGCATTGACCTGGTATTGCAGTATTTCCAGGACCGGTGCACCCTTTCCTTATGTGTTGACTAAAAGCAGATTCCAAAAGTGTTTTTTGTCTTTGCTATTGTTTCTGTCTTTCTGAAGGGATCTCCCCTTTTAATCCCATTATTTCAACACCTGTTGGACAATGCATGAGTGATAATGAGCTCATTGATTAAATGCAATTAATGAATAGATTGCCACCTCTTGTTGTGTGTCGTCTGTGTTTCTGTGTTTCCGGCATTTCACATTGGAACACCTCATTCACCTTCCTTGTCTTCTCTCCGCCCTCCCTTTTAGGTAAGTTAAAGAGCTGCACCTGAGCCAGCCACTGATTGATTGATTGATTGATTGATTGATTGATTGATTGATTGATTGATTGATTGATTGATTGATTGATTGATTGATTGATGCAGCACAACAGTCAAATAGTGGAGTGGAGTAGGGGAACAGCAAACAGCCAATAAAGCAGCCCGCCCGCTCGCCTGCCCGCCACAATGGACCTACCTGTGTACACTAGATGGATGTGATGGAATGTACTGTCGTCCCTACATTTCAAGAAGAAGTAAGAATTGCAGTTGCAACAAAGCCTTGCTTGCCTACAAAGAGAGCAGCAATTTGGATTTGTTACTATGTTACCTAGAAGAATAACAAACTGTGCAAGGATGGAGGTTGTAGGAGCAAGGAGAAGTTGTCTGTAAAGTTGGTGGATGCCTATTTTCCATTTTGCAGTCCCTTGTCTCCCTCTTGTGGCCTCCTGGAGGCAACTAGCTGTGCAAAAAAAAGACAGCCTGGCGGCCGGCTGTTGCAGTGTTGCCCTCTCAGGCAACACTGAGTGACTGACTGAGCCTCACCGTCTTATATAAAGTTCAGACGGAACTTTGCACGTGTCATAGTGGAGCCCTCAGGATTCCAGAGCCAGCTTTCTGACATCATAATGGGGCCTCAGAGATAAAAGCCTGGGCCCAGGCAGTGTTGGTCAGTGCTGCTCAGCAGGCAGCACTGGACTGGACTGGATTACAGCTGATACAAGGTGTGAAGGAACAAGGGGTGGCTGTGGGCATGCACTTGCTGCCGCTGCCAGTGTTTATCTGCATGGCAGCAGGGCATTTGGGCGTTGCCAGGAAGGCGTTTTTATGTAGATTCCTCCTCTTTCAGCACTGCATTGTGGTGCAAGCAAAAGAAGCAAATCCTGTCTGGCTTCCTCTCCGGCCTTTATTCACCTCCCGTGTAGCTGTGAGTGTGTGAGCCTGCAGGGCCCCATGGAATTGCCTAGAAGTAGGCTGAATCGCTGCAAGGGCTGAACAGCAGTATCGGGCAGGCTCGGGCAACGCGCGGCCCGTTCGGGTTATCGCTTCTCGGCCTTTTGGCTAAGATCAAGTGTAGTATCTGTTCTTATCAGTTTAATATCTGATACGTCCCCTATCTGGGGACCATATATTAAATGGATTTTTAGAACAGGGAGATGGAAATAGAGCTTGCTCTGTCCACTCCACGCATTGACCTGGTATTGCAGTATTTCCAGGAGCGGTGCACCCTTTCCTTATGTGTTGACTAAAAGCAGATTCCAAAAGTGTTTTTTTGTCTTTGCTATTGTTTCTGTCTTTCTGAAGGGATCTCCCCTTTTAATCCCATTATTTCAACACCTGTTGGACAATGCATGAGTGATAATGAGCTCATTGATTAAATGCAATTAATGAATAGATTGCCACCTCTTGTTGTGTGTCGTCTGTGTTTCTGTGTTTCCGGCATTTCACATTGGAACACCTCATTCACCTTCCTTGTCTTCTCTCCGCCCTCCCTTTTAGGTAAGTTAAAGAGCTGCACCTGAGCCAGCCACTGATTGATTGATTGATTGATTGATTGATTGATTGATTGATTGATTGATTGATGCAGCACAACAGTCAAATAGTGGAGTGGAGTAGGGGAACAGCAAACAGCCAATAAAGCAGCCCGCCCGCTCGCCTGCCCGCCACAATGGACCTACCTGTGTACACTAGATGGATGTGATGGAATGTACTGTCGTCCCTACATTTCAAGAAGAAGTAAGAATTGCAGTTGCAACAAAGCCTTGCTTGCCTACAAAGAGAGCAGCAATTTGGATTTGTTACTATGTTACCTAGAAGAATAACAAACTGTGCAAGGATGGAGGTTGTAGGAGCAAGGAGAAGTTGTCTGTAAAGTTGGTGGATGCCTATTTTCCATTTTGCAGTCCCTTGTCTCCCTCTTGTGGCCTCCTGGAGGCAACTAGCTGTGCAAAAAAAAGACAGCCTGGCGGCCGGCTGTTGCAGTGTTGCCCTCTCAGGCAACACTGAGTGACTGACTGAGCCTCACCGTCTTATATAAAGTTCAGACGGAACTTTGCACGTGTCATAGTGGAGCCCTCAGGATTCCAGAGCCAGCTTTCTGACATCATAATGGGGCCTCAGAGATAAAAGCCTGGGCCCAGGCAGTGTTGGTCAGTGCTGCTCAGCAGGCAGCACTGGACTGGACTGGATTA
This sequence comes from Rhinoderma darwinii, assembly GCF_050947455.1. Taxonomy (NCBI): domain Eukaryota; kingdom Metazoa; phylum Chordata; class Amphibia; order Anura; family Rhinodermatidae; genus Rhinoderma; species Rhinoderma darwinii. The sequence goes on from NW_027463921.1 coordinate 20,411, forward strand.
CAGCTGATACAAGGTGTGAAGGAACAAGGGGTGGCTGTGGGCATGCACTTGCTGCCGCTGCCAGTGTTTATCTGCATGGCAGCAGGGCATTTGGGCGTTGCCAGGAAGGCGTTTTTATGTAGATTCCTCCTCTTTCAGCACTGCATTGTGGTGCAAGCAAAAGAAGCAAATCCTGTCTGGCTTCCTCTCCGGCCTTTATTCACCTCCCGTGTAGCTGTGAGTGTGTGAGCCTGCAGGGCCCCATGGAATTGCCTAGAAGTAGGCTGAATCGCTGCAAGGGCTGAACAGCAGTATCGGGCAGGCTCGGGCAACGCGCGGCCCGTTCGGGTTATCGCTTCTCGGCCTTTTGGCTAAGATCAAGTGTAGTATCTGTTCTTATCAGTTTAATATCTGATACGTCCCCTATCTGGGGACCATATATTAAATGGATTTTTAGAACAGGGAGATGGAAATAGAGCTTGCTCTGTCCACTCCACGCATTGACCTGGTATTGCAGTATTTCCAGGACCGGTGCACCCTTTCCTTATGTGTTGACTAAAAGCAGATTCCAAAAGTGTTTTTTGTCTTTGCTATTGTTTCTGTCTTTCTGAAGGGATCTCCCCTTTTAATCCCATTATTTCAACACCTGTTGGACAATGCATGAGTGATAATGAGCTCATTGATTAAATGCAATTAATGAATAGATTGCCACCTCTTGTTGTGTGTCGTCTGTGTTTCTGTGTTTCCGGCATTTCACATTGGAACACCTCATTCACCTTCCTTGTCTTCTCTCCGCCCTCCCTTTTAGGTAAGTTAAAGAGCTGCACCTGAGCCAGCCACTGATTGATTGATTGATTGATTGATTGATTGATTGATTGATTGATTGATTGATTGATTGATTGATTGCAGCACAACAGTCAAATAGTGGAGTGGAGTAGGGGAACAGCAAACAGCCAATAAAGCAGCCCGCCCGCTCGCCTGCCCGCCACAATGGACCTACCTGTGTACACTAGATGGATGTGATGGAATGTACTGTCGTCCCTACATTTCAAGAAGAAGTAAGAATTGCAGTTGCAACAAAGCCTTGCTTGCCTACAAAGAGAGCAGCAATTTGGATTTGTTACTATGTTACCTAGAAGAATAACAAACTGTGCAAGGATGGAGGTTGTAGGAGCAAGGAGAAGTTGTCTGTAAAGTTGGTGGATGCCTATTTTCCATTTTGCAGTCCCTTGTCTCCCTCTTGTGGCCTCCTGGAGGCAACTAGCTGTGCAAAAAAAAGACAGCCTGGCGGCCGGCTGTTGCAGTGTTGCCCTCTCAGGCAACACTGAGTGACTGACTGAGCCTCACCGTCTTATATAAAGTTCAGACGGAACTTTGCACGTGTCATAGTGGAGCCCTCAGGATTCCAGAGCCAGCTTTCTGACATCATAATGGGGCCTCAGAGATAAAAGCCTGGGCCCAGGCAGTGTTGGTCAGTGCTGCTCAGCAGGCAGCACTGGACTGGACTGGATTACAGCTGATACAAGGTGTGAAGGAACAAGGGGTGGCTGTGGGCATGCACTTGCTGCCGCTGCCAGTGTTTATCTGCATGGCAGCAGGGCATTTGGGCGTTGCCAGGAAGGCGTTTTTATGTAGATTCCTCCTCTTTCAGCACTGCATTGTGGTGCAAGCAAAAGAAGCAAATCCTGTCTGGCTTCCTCTCCGGCCTTTATTCACCTCCCGTGTAGCTGTGAGTGTGTGAGCCTGCAGGGCCCCATGGAATTGCCTAGAAGTAGGCTGAATCGCTGCAAGGGCTGAACAGCAGTATCGGGCAGGCTCGGGCAACGCGCGGCCCGTTCGGGTTATCGCTTCTCGGCCTTTTGGCTAAGATCAAGTGTAGTATCTGTTCTTATCAGTTTAATATCTGATACGTCCCCTATCTGGGGACCATATATTAAATGGATTTTTAGAACAGGGAGATGGAAATAGAGCTTGCTCTGTCCACTCCACGCATTGACCTGGTATTGCAGTATTTCCAGGACCGGTGCACCCTTTCCTTATGTGTTGACTAAAAGCAGATTCCAAAAGTGTTTTTTGTCTTTGCTATTGTTTCTGTCTTTCTGAAGGGATCTCCCCTTTTAATCCCATTATTTCAACACCTGTTGGACAATGCATGAGTGATAATGAGCTCATTGATTAAATGCAATTAATGAATAGATTGCCACCTCTTGTTGTGTGTCGTCTGTGTTTCTGTGTTTCCGGCATTTCACATTGGAACACCTCATTCACCTTCCTTGTCTTCTCTCCGCCCTCCCTTTTAGGTAAGTTAAAGAGCTGCACCTGAGCCAGCCACTGATTGATTGATTGATTGATTGATTGATTGATTGATTGATTGATTGATTGATGCAGCACAACAGTCAAATAGTGGAGTGGAGTAGGGGAACAGCAAACAGCCAATAAAGCAGCCCGCCCGCTCGCCTGCCCGCCACAATGGACCTACCTGTGTACACTAGATGGATGTGATGGAATGTACTGTCGTCCCTACATTTCAAGAAGAAGTAAGAATTGCAGTTGCAACAAAGCCTTGCTTGCCTACAAAGAGAGCAGCAATTTGGATTTGTTACTATGTTACCTAGAAGAATAACAAACTGTGCAAGGATGGAGGTTGTAGGAGCAAGGAGAAGTTGTCTGTAAAGTTGGTGGATGCCTATTTTCCATTTTGCAGTCCCTTGTCTCCCTCTTGTGGCCTCCTGGAGGCAACTAGCTGTGCAAAAAAAAGACAGCCTGGCGGCCGGCTGTTGCAGTGTTGCCCTCTCAGGCAACACTGAGTGACTGACTGAGCCTCACCGTCTTATATAAAGTTCAGACGGAACTTTGCACGTGTCATAGTGGAGCCCTCAGGATTCCAGAGCCAGCTTTCTGACATCATAATGGGGCCTCAGAGATAAAAGCCTGGGCCCAGGCAGTGTTGGTCAGTGCTGCTCAGTGCTCAGCAGGCAGCACTGGACTGGACTGGATTACAGCTGATACAAGGTGTGAAGGAACAAGGGGTGGCTGTGGGCATGCACTTGCTGCCGCTGCCAGTGTTTATCTGCATGGCAGCAGGGCATTTGGGCATTGCCAGGAAGGCGTTTTTATGTAGATTCCTCCTCTTTCAGCACTGCATTGTGGTGCAAGCAAAAGAAGCAAATCCTGTCTGGCTTCCTCTCCGGCCTTTATTCACCTCCCGTGTAGCTGTGAGTGTGTGAGCCTGCAGGGCCCCATGGAATTGCCTAGAAGTAGGCTGAATCGCTGCAAGGGCTGAACAGCAGTATCGGGCAGGCTCGGGCAACGCGCGGCCCGTTCGGGTTATCGCTTCTCGGCCTTTTGGCTAAGATCAAGTGTAGTATCTGTTCTTATCAGTTTAATATCTGATACGTCCCCTATCTGGGGACCATATATTAAATGGATTTTTAGAACAGGGAGATGGAAATAGAGCTTGCTCTGTCCACTCCACGCATTGACCTGGTATTGCAGTATTTCCAGGACCGGTGCACCCTTTCCTTATGTGTTGACTAAAAGCAGATTCCAAAAGTGTTTTTTGTCTTTGCTATTGTTTCTGTCTTTCTGAAGGGATCTCCCCTTTTAATCCCATTATTTCAACACCTGTTGGACAATGCATGAGTGATAATGAGCTCATTGATTAAATGCAATTAATGAATAGATTGCCACCTCTTGTTGTGTGTCGTCTGTGTTTCTGTGTTTCCGGCATTTCACATTGGAACACCTCATTCACCTTCCTTGTCTTCTCTCCGCCCTCCCTTTTAGGTAAGTTAAAGAGCTGCACCTGAGCCAACCACTGATTGATTGATTGATTGATTGATTGATTGATTGATTGATTGATTGATTGATTGATGCAGCACAACAGTCAAATAGTGGAGTGGAGTAGGGGAACAGCAAACAGCCAATAAAGCAGCCCGCCCGCTCGCCTGCCCGCCACAATGGACCTACCTGTGTACACTAGATGGATGTGATGGAATGTACTGTCGTCCCTACATTTCAAGAAGAAGTAAGAATTGCAGTTGCAACAAAGCCTTGCTTGCCTACAAAGAGAGCAGCAATTTGGATTTGTTACTATGTTACCTAGAAGAATAACAAACTGTGCAAGGATGGAGGTTGTAGGAGCAAGGAGAAGTTGTCTGTAAAGTTGGTGGATGCCTATTTTCCATTTTGCAGTCCCTTGTCTCCCTCTTGTGGCCTCCTGGAGGCAACTAGCTGTGCAAAAAAAAGACAGCCTGGCGGCCGGCTGTTGCAGTGTTGCCCTCTCAGGCAACACTGAGTGACTGACTGAGCCTCACCGTCTTATATAAAGTTCAGACGGAACTTTGCACGTGTCATAGTGGAGCCCTCAGGATTCCAGAGCCAGCTTTCTGACATCATAATGGGGCCTCAGAGATAAAAGCCTGGGCCCAGGCAGTGTTGGTCAGTGCTGCTCAGCAGGCAGCACTGGACTGGACTGGATTACAGCTGATACAAGGTGTGAAGGAACAAGGGGTGGCTGTGGGCATGCACTTGCTGCCGCTGCCAGTGTTTATCTGCATGGCAGCAGGGCATTTGGGCGTTGCCAGGAAGGCGTTTTTATGTAGATTCCTCCTCTTTCAGCACTGCATTGTGGTGCAAGCAAAAGAAGCAAATCCTGTCTGGCTTCCTCTCCGGCCTTTATTCACCTCCCGTGTAGCTGTGAGTGTGTGAGCCTGCAGGGCCCCATGGAATTGCCTAGAAGTAGGCTGAATCGCTGCAAGGGCTGAACAGCAGTATCGGGCAGGCTCGGGCAACGCGCGGCCCGTTCGGGTTATCGCTTCTCGGCCTTTTGGCTAAGATCAAGTGTAGTATCTGTTCTTATCAGTTTAATATCTGATACGTCCCCTATCTGGGGACCATATATTAAATGGATTTTTAGAACAGGGAGATGGAAATAGAGCTTGCTCTGTCCACTCCACGCATTGACCTGGTATTGCAGTATTTCCAGGACCGGTGCACCCTTTCCTTATGTGTTGACTAAAAGCAGATTCCAAAAGTGTTTTTTGTCTTTGCTATTGTTTCTGTCTTTCTGAAGGGATCTCCCCTTTTAATCCCATTATTTCAACACCTGTTGGACAATGCATGAGTGATAATGAGCTCATTGATTAAATGCAATTAATGAATAGATTGCCACCTCTTGTTGTGTGTCGTCTGTGTTTCTGTGTTTCCGGCATTTCACATTGGAACACCTCATTCACCTTCCTTGTCTTCTCTCCGCCCTCCCTTTTAGGTAAGTTAAAGAGCTGCACCTGAGCCAGCCACTGATTGATTGATTGATTGATTGATTGATTGATTGATTGATTGATTGATTGATTGATTGATTGATGCAGCACAACAGTCAAATAGTGGAGTGGAGTAGGGGAACAGCAAACAGCCAATAAAGCAGCCCGCCCGCTCGCCTGCCCGCCACAATGGACCTACCTGTGTACACTAGATGGATGTGATGGAATGTACTGTCGTCCCTACATTTCAAGAAGAAGTAAGAATTGCAGTTGCAACAAAGCCTTGCTTGCCTACAAAGAGAGCAGCAATTTGGATTTGTTACTATGTTACCTAGAAGAATAACAAACTGTGCAAGGATGGAGGTTGTAGGAGCAAGGAGAAGTTGTCTGTAAAGTTGGTGGATGCCTATTTTCCATTTTGCAGTCCCTTGTCTCCCTCTTGTGGCCTCCTGGAGGCAACTAGCTGTGCAAAAAAAAGACAGCCTGGCGGCCGGCTGTTGCAGTGTTGCCCTCTCAGGCAACACTGAGTGACTGACTGAGCCTCACCGTCTTATATAAAGTTCAGACGGAACTTTGCACGTGTCATAGTGGAGCCCTCAGGATTCCAGAGCCAGCTTTCTGACATCATAATGGGGCCTCAGAGATAAAAGCCTGGGCCCAGGCAGTGTTGGTCAGTGCTGCTCAGCAGGCAGCACTGGACTGGACTGGATTACAGCTGATACAAGGTGTGAAGGAACAAGGGGTGGCTGTGGGCATGCACTTGCTGCCGCTGCCAGTGTTTATCTGCATGGCAGCAGGGCATTTGGGCGTTGCCAGGAAGGCGTTTTTATGTAGATTCCTCCTCTTTCAGCACTGCATTGTGGTGCAAGCAAAAGAAGCAAATCCTGTCTGGCTTCCTCTCCGGCCTTTATTCACCTCCCGTGTAGCTGTGAGTGTGTGAGCCTGCAGGGCCCCATGGAATTGCCTAGAAGTAGGCTGAATCGCTGCAAGGGCTGAACAGCAGTATCGGGCAGGCTCGGGCAACGCGCGGCCCGTTCGGGTTATCGCTTCTCGGCCTTTTGGCTAAGATCAAGTGTAGTATCTGTTCTTATCAGTTTAATATCTGATACGTCCCCTATCTGGGGACCATATATTAAATGGATTTTTAGAACAGGGAGATGGAAATAGAGCTTGCTCTGTCCACTCCACGCATTGACCTGGTATTGCAGTATTTCCAGGACCGGTGCACCCTTTCCTTATGTGTTGACTAAAAGCAGATTCCAAAAGTGTTTTTTGTCTTTGCTATTGTTTCTGTCTTTCTGAAGGGATCTCCCCTTTTAATCCCATTATTTCAACACCTGTTGGACAATGCATGAGTGATAATGAGCTCATTGATTAAATGCAATTAACCCCTTAGTGACTAAGCCTGTTTTGGCCTTCAGGACCAGCCCCATTTTTGCCAATCTGACATGTGTCACTTTATGTGGTAATAACTCCAGAATGCTTTTACCTATCCAAGCGATTCTGGGATTGTTTTCTCGTGACATATTGTACTTTATGATACTGAAAAAATTTTGTCATTAAATTCAATATTTATTTGTAAGAAACGCCAAGATTTAGAGAAAATTAGCAAAAATTAGCATTTTTCTAAATTTTAATGTATTTACTTGTAAAACAGATAGTAATACCACACAAAATACATACTAGTTTATATTTCCCATATGTCTACTTTATGTTTGCGTCGTTTTTTGAACATTCTTTTATTTTTCTAGGACGTTACAAGGCTTAGAACTTTAGCAGCAATTTCTCATATTTTCAAGAAAATTTCAAAAGGCTATTTTTTCAGGGACCAGTTCAGTTCTGAAATGGCTTTGAGGGCCTTATATATTAGAAAGTCACCATAAATCACCCCATTTTGAAAACTGCACCCATCAAAGTATTCAAAACAGCATTCACAAAGTATTTTAGCCCTTTAGGCGTTTCACAGGAATTAAAGCAAAGTAGAGGTGAAATTTACAAATTTTATTTTTTTTCTTCAAAAATTCATTTGTAATAAATTTTTTCTGTACCACAGAAGGTTTTACCCAAGAAATGCAACTCAAGATTTATTGCCCAGATTCTGCAGTTTTTAGAAATACCCCACATGTGGCCCTAGCGCGGTCATGGACTGAAACACAGGCCTCCGAAGCAAAGGAGCACCTAGTGGATTTTGGGCCTCTATTTTATTAGAATATATTTTAGGTACCATGTCAGGTGTGAGGAGGCCTTGTGCTGCCAAAACAGTGGAAACACCCCAAAAGTGACCCCATTTTGGAAACTATACCCCTCAAGGAATTTATCTATGGGTATAGTTAGCATTTTGAACCCACAGTTTTTTTGCTAAATTTATTTGAATTAGTATGTGAAGGTGAAAATCTACTTTTTTTGTGAAAAAATTAGGAAATTTTAAATTTTTACAAGGAATAAAGTAGAAAAAACACCCCAACATATGTAAAGCAATGTCTTCCGATTATAGCAATACCCCATATGTGGTAATAAATTGCTGTTTGGACCCACAGCAGGCCTCAGAAGAGAAGGAGCACCATTTGGATTTTGGATTTCTGATTTTGCTGGAATAGTTTTCAGTGCCGTGTCGCGTTTGCAATGCACTGGAGGGAAGAAAACCGTGGAAACCCCCCAATAGTTACCCCATTTTGGAAACGATACCCCTCAAGGTATTTATCTATGGGTATAGTTAGCATTTTGAACCCACAGTTTTTTTGCTAAATTTATTTGAATTAGTATGTGAAGATGAAAATCTACTTTTTTTCTGAAAAAAGGTAGCCATTTTTAATTTTTACAAGGAATAAAGGAGAAAAAGCGCCCCAACATTTGTAAAACAATTTCTCCTGATTACGTAAATACCCCATATGTGGTAATAAACTACTGTTTGGACCCACACCGGGGCTTAGAAGGGAAGGAGCGCTATTTGGCTTTTGGAGCTCAAATTTAGCTGGAATGTTTTTGGGTGTCATGTCGAATTTGCCCCTGAGAGACTGAAACAGTGGAAGCCCCCCAAAAGTAACCCCATTTGGGAAACTACACCACTTAAGGAATCTATCTAGGGGTATAGTGAGCATTTAGGCCCCACACGTCTTTTGCAGAATTTATTAGAATTAGGCCGTGAAAATTAATATCAACATTATTTCCACTAAAATGTTGAATTTTTTCAATTTCACAAAGGATAAACGAGAAAATGCACCCCAACGTTTGTAAAGCAATTTCTCCCGAGTACGGCAATACCCCACATGTGGTCATAAATGTTTTTTTCATTAGAAAGTAATTAACCCTTTACGAACTGATTCATGTTTTGCTTTTTCGTTTTTCCTCTCCGCTTTCCAAGAGCCACTACTTTTTTATTTTTCTGTCAATAGAGCGGTGTGGGGGCTTATTTTTTGCGGGACGAGTTGTCGTTTTTATTGGTACCATTTTTTGGTACGATGCCATATCGGTGGACATAAACGGCTGTTTGGGCACGCTGTAGGGCTCAGAAGGGAGGGACGCCATTTGGCTTTTGGAGCGTATATTTTGCTTGGTAGTAGCTCTGGCGTTTTGCTGGTATTTCAGTTTATAATGTGGGGGCACATGTAGGCTGGGCAGAGTACATCAGGGGCATAATAAGAGGGTATAATAATGGGGTAAATAAATAATAATCCACAGATATGTGGCCGGTGTCGCACTGATAAATGGTGCCCGATCTTATCCACTTTTGGAACACTCTGCACATTTTGCATCGCCATAATCTGGGAGCCGGAACTTTTTTTATTTTTTCACCACCGGAGCCGTGTGAGGGCTTATTTGTTGCGGGAAAATCTGTAATTTTCATTGGTACCATTTTGGGGTACATGCGATTTTGTTGATCACTTTTTATTCAATTTTTCGGCAAGCAAGGTGACCAAAAACCATCAATTCTGACAATGATTTTTATTTATTTTTGACAGCGTTTACCCTGGGCTATAAATGACTATTATACTTTATTCTGCGGGTCGGTACGATTACGGCGATACCATTTGTATATACGTTTTTTTATGTTTTGCAGCGTTTGCGCAATAAAATAACTTATTTAGAAAATAATGTCTTTTCTGTGTCACCATATTCTGAGAGCCATAACTTTTTTATTTTTCAGTCAAAAAAGCTGTGTAAGGGCTTGTTTTTTGCGGGACGGGTTGTAGTTTGTATCGGTACAATTTTGGCGTACATGCGACTTTTTGATCACTTTTTATTACATATTTTGTGAGGGGTGGTGACCAAAAAATAGTGATTCTGGCATTGTTTTTCGTTTATTTTTTTCGCGGCGTTCACTGTGCGGGAAAAATAATATTATAGTTTTATAGTTGGGGTCGTTACGAACGCGGTGATACCAAATATGTGTACTTTTTTTTTACGTGCTCATTTTTTTTCCTATAATGAAAGACTTATTATAGGAAAAAAAGCAGTTCTTGTTTATATCACTTCTAACTTTTATTTTTACACTTTTTTTAAAACATTTTTATTCTTTTTTTTACTTTTTTCACTTGTCCCACTAGGGGACACTTAGACTTGCAGCTCTGATCGCTGCTGGAATACATTACACTACACACGTAGTGTAATGCATTTCAACTGTCATTGTGACGTGACAGTCACACTGACAGGAAGCCTACGACGTCCACCCTCGGGGTGGTCCTCATAGGCTTCTGTACATGGCAACCCGGAAGCCATTGTCTGGCGTCCGGTTGCCATGGGTACCATCGCCAGCCCCCGTGATTTCACATGGGGGCTGCCGATCGGCACTAAAGACCTTAATTGTGGCGTTCAAAATCGAGCGCCGCAATTAAGGGGTTAACTGCCGATATCAGCGGCGACAGGCCGCTGATCGGCAACGGGGAGAGCAGGGCTGACACCCTGCACAGTTAACCGCCGCTGCGGTGTAGCGCCGCGCGGCGGTTAACTGTCAAAGCAATGACGTAACTGTACGTCAAGGTGCGCGAACTTACTGCTCACCATGACGTACAGTTACGTCATGGTGCGTTAAGGGGTTAATGAATAGATTGCCACCTCTTGTTGTGTGTCGTCTGTGTTTCTGTGTTTCCGGCATTTCACATTGGAACACCTCATTCACCTTCCTTGTCTTCTCTCCGCCCTCCCTTTTAGGTAAGTTAAAGAGCTGCACCTGAGCCAGCCACTGATTGATTGATTGATTGATTGATTGATTGATTGATTGATTGATTGATTGATTGATTGATGCAGCACAACAGTCAAATAGTGGAGTGGAGTAGGGGAACAGCAAACAGCCAATAAAGCAGCCCGCCCGCTCGCCTGCCCGCCACAATGGACCTACCTGTGTACACTAGATGGATGTGATGGAATGTACTGTCGTCCCTACATTTCAAGAAGAAGTAAGAATTGCAGTTGCAACAAAGCCTTGCTTGCCTACAAAGAGAGCAGCAATTTGGATTTGTTACTATGTTACCTAGAAGAATAACAAACTGTGCAAGGATGGAGGTTGTAGGAGCAAGGAGAAGTTGTCTGTAAAGTTGGTGGATGCCTATTTTCCATTTTGCAGTCCCTTGTCTCCCTCTTGTGGCCTCCTGGAGGCAACTAGCTGTGCAAAAAAAAGACAGCCTGGCGGCCGGCTGTTGCAGTGTTGCCCTCTCAGGCAACACTGAGTGACTGACTGAGCCTCACCGTCTTATATAAAGTTCAGACGGAACTTTGCACGTGTCATAGTGGAGCCCTCAGGATTCCAGAGCCAGCTTTCTGACATCATAATGGGGCCTCAGAGATAAAAGCCTGGGCCCAGGCAGTGTTGGTCAGTGCTGCTCAACAGGCAGCACTGGACTGGACTGGATTACAGCTGATACAAGGTGTGAAGGAACAAGGGGTGGCTGTGGGCATGCACTTGCTGCCGCTGCCAGTGTTTATCTGCATGGCAGCAGGGCATTTGGGCGTTGCCAGGAAGGCGTTTTTATGTAGATTCCTCCTCTTTCAGCACTGCATTGTGGTGCAAGCAAAAGAAGCAAATCCTGTCTGGCTTCCTCTCCGGCCTTTATTCACCTCCCGTGTAGCTGTGAGTGTGTGAGCCTGCAGGGCCCCATGGAATTGCCTAGAAGTAGGCTGAATCGCTGCAAGGGCTGAACAGCAGTATCGGGCAGGCTCGGGCAACGCGCGGCCCGTTCGGGTTATCGCTTCTCGGCCTTTTGGCTAAGATCAAGTGTAGTATCTGTTCTTATCAGTTTAATATCTGATACGTCCCCTATCTGGGGACCATATATTAAATGGATTTTTAGAACAGGGAGATGGAAATAGAGCTTGCTCTGTCCACTCCACGCATTGACCTGGTATTGCAGTATTTCCAGGACCGGTGCACCCTTTCCTTATGTGTTGACTAAAAGCAGATTCCAAAAGTGTTTTTTGTCTTTGCTATTGTTTCTGTCTTTCTGAAGGGATCTCCCCTTTTAATCCCATTATTTCAACACCTGTTGGACAATGCATGAGTGATAATGAGCTCATTGATTAAATGCAATTAATGAATAGATTGCCACCTCTTGTTGTGTGTCGTCTGTGTTTCTGTGTTTCCGGCATTTCACATTGGAACACCTCATTCACCTTCCTTGTCTTCTCTCCACCCTCCCTTTTAGGTAAGTTAAAGAGCTGCACCTGAGCCAGCCACTGATTGATTGATTGATTGATTGATTGATTGATTGATTGATTGATTGATTGATTGATTGATTGATGCAGCACAACAGTCAAATAGTGGAGTGGAGTAGGGGAACAGCAAACAGCCAATAAAGCAGCCCGCCCGCTCGCCTGCCCGCCACAATGGACCTACCTGTGTACACTAGATGGATGTGATGGAATGTACTGTCGTCCCTACATTTCAAGAAGAAGTAAGAATTGCAGTTGCAACAAAGCCTTGCTTGCCTACAAAGAGAGCAGCAATTTGGATTTGTTACTATGTTACCTAGAAGAATAACAAACTGTGCAAGGATGGAGGTTGTAGGAGCAAGGAGAAGTTGTCTGTAAAGTTGGTGGATGCCTATTTTCCATTTTGCAGTCCCTTGTCTCCCTCTTGTGGCCTCCTGGAGGCAACTAGCTGTGCAAAAAAAAGACAGCCTGGCGGCCGGCTGTTGCAGTGTTGCCCTCTCAGGCAACACTGAGTGACTGACTGAGCCTCACCGTCTTATATAAAGTTCAGACGGAACTTTGCACGTGTCATAGTGGAGCCCTCAGGATTCCAGAGCCAGCTTTCTGACATCATAATGGGGCCTCAGAGATAAAAGCCTGGGCCCAGGCAGTGTTGGTCAGTGCTGCTCAGCAGGCAGCACTGGACTGGACTGGATTACAGCTGATACAAGGTGTGAAGGAACAAGGGGTGGCTGTGGGCATGCACTTGCTGCCGCTGCCAGTGTTTATCTGCATGGCAGCAGGGCATTTGGGCGTTGCCAGGAAGGCGTTTTTATGTAGATTCCTCCTCTTTCAGCACTGCATTGTGGTGCAAGCAAAAGAAGCAAATCCTGTCTGGCTTCCTCTCCGGCCTTTATTCACCTCCCGTGTAGCTGTGAGTGTGTGAGCCTGCAGGGCCCCATGGAATTGCCTAGAAGTAGGCTGAATCGCTGCAAGGGCTGAACAGCAGTATCGGGCAGGCTCGGGCAACGCGCGGCCCGTTCGGGTTATCGCTTCTCGGCCTTTTGGCTAAGATCAAGTGTAGTATCTGTTCTTATCAGTTTAATATCTGATACGGGACCATATATTAAATGGATTTTTAGAACAGGGAGATGGAAATAGAGCTTGCTCTGTCCACTCCACGCATTGACCTGGTATTGCAGTATTTCCAGGACCGGTGCACCCTTTCCTTATGTGTTGACTAAAAGCAGATTCCAAAAGTGTTTTTTGTCTTTGCTATTGTTTCTGTCTTTCTGAAGGGATCTCCCCTTTTAATCCCATTATTTCAACACCTGTTGGACAATGCATGAGTGATAATGAGCTCATTGATTAAATGCAATTAATGAATAGATTGCCACCTCTTGTTGTGTGTCGTCTGTGTTTCTGTGTTTCCGGCATTTCACATTGGAACACCTCATTCACCTTCCTTGTCTTCTCTCCGCCCTCCCTTTTAGGTAAGTTAAAGAGCTGCACCTGAGCCAGCCACTGATTGATTGATTGATTGATTGATTGATTGATTGATTGATTGATTGATGCAGCACAACAGTCAAATAGTGGAGTGGAGTAGGGGAACAGCAAACAGCCAATAAAGCAGCCCGCCCGCTCGCCTGCCCGCCACAATGGACCTACCTGTGTACACTAGATGGATGTGATGGAATGTACTGTCGTCCCTACATTTCAAGAAGAAGTAAGAATTGCAGTTGCAACAAAGCCTTGCTTGCCTACAAAGAGAGCAGCAATTTGGATTTGTTACTATGTTACCTAGAAGAATAACAAACTGTGCAAGGATGGAGGTTGTAGGAGCAAGGAGAAGTTGTCTGTAAAGTTGGTGGATGCCTATTTTCCATTTTGCAGTCCCTTGTCTCCCTCTTGTGGCCTCCTGGAGGCAACTAGCTGTGCAAAAAAAAGACAGCCTGGCGGCCGGCTGTTGCAGTGTTGCCCTCTTAGGCAACACTGAGTGACTGACTGAGCCTCACCGTCTTATATAAAGTTCAGACGGAACTTTGCACGTGTCATAGTGGAGCCCTCAGGATTCCAGAGCCAGCTTTCTGACATCATAATGGGGCCTCAGAGATAAAAGCCTGGGCCCAGGCAGTGTTGGTCAGTGCTGCTCAGCAGGCAGCACTGGACTGGACTGGATTACAGCTGATACAAGGTGTGAAGGAACAAGGGGTGGCTGTGGGCATGCACTTGCTGCCGCTGCCAGTGTTTATCTGCATGGCAGCAGGGCATTTGGGCGTTGCCAGGAAGGCGTTTTTATGTAGATTCCTCCTCTTTCAGCACTGCATTGTGGTGCAAGCAAAAGAAGCAAATCCTGTCTGGCTTCCTCTCCGGCCTTTATTCACCTCCCGTGTAGCTGTGAGTGTGTGAGCCTGCAGGGCCCCATGGAATTGCCTAGAAGTAGGCTGAATCGCTGCAAGGGCTGAACAGCAGTATCGGGCAGGCTCGGGCAACGCGCGGCCCGTTCGGGTTATCGCTTCTCGGCCTTTTGGCTAAGATCAAGTGTAGTATCTGTTCTTATCAGTTTAATATCTGATACGTCCCCTATCTGGGGACCATATATTAAATGGATTTTTAGAACAGGGAGATGGAAATAGAGCTTGCTCTGTCCACTCCACGCATTGACCTGGTATTGCAGTATTTCCAGGACCGGTGCACCCTTTCCTTATGTGTTGACTAAAAGCAGATTCCAAAAGTGTTTTTTGTCTTTGCTATTGTTTCTGTCTTTCTGAAGGGATCTCCCCTTTTAATCCCATTATTTCAACACCTGTTGGACAATGCATGAGTGATAATGAGCTCATTGATTAAATGCAATTAATGAATAGATTGCCACCTCTTGTTGTGTGTCGTCTGTGTTTCTGTGTTTCCGGCATTTCACATTGGAACACCTCATTCACCTTCCTTGTCTTCTCTCCGCCCTCCCTTTTAGGTAAGTTAAAGAGCTGCACCTGAGCCAGCCACTGATTGATTGATTGATTGATTGATTGATTGATTGATTGATTGATTGATTGATGCAGCACAACAGTCAAATAGTGGAGTGGAGTAGGGGAACAGCAAACAGCCAATAAAGCAGCCCGCCCGCTCGCCTGCCCGCCACAATGGACCTACCTGTGTACACTAGATGGATGTGATGGAATGTACTGTCGTCCCTACATTTCAAGAAGAAGTAAGAATTGCAGTTGCAACAAAGCCTTGCTTGCCTACAAAGAGAGCAGCAATTTGGATTTGTTACTATGTTACCTAGAAGAATAACAAACTGTGCAAGGATGGAGGTTGTAGGAGCAAGGAGAAGTTGTCTGTAAAGTTGGTGGATGCCTATTTTCCATTTTGCAGTCCCTTGTCTCCCTCTTGTGGCCTCCTGGAGGCAACTAGCTGTGCAAAAAAAAGACAGCCTGGCGGCCGGCTGTTGCAGTGTTGCCCTCTCAGGCAACACTGAGTGACTGACTGAGCCTCACCGTCTTATATAAAGTTCAGACGGAACTTTGCACGTGTCATAGTGGAGCCCTCAGGATTCCAGAGCCAGCTTTCTGACATCATAATGGGGCCTCAGAGATAAAAGCCTGGGCCCAGGCAGTGTTGGTCAGTGCTGCTCAGCAGGCAGCACTGGACTGGACTGGATTACAGCTGATACAAGGTGTGAAGGAACAAGGGGTGGCTGTGGGCATGCACTTGCTGCCGCTGCCAGTGTTTATCTGCATGGCAGCAGGGCATTTGGGCGTTGCCAGGAAGGCGTTTTTATGTAGATTCCTCCTCTTTCAGCACTGCATTGTGGTGCAAGCAAAAGAAGCAAATCCTGTCTGGCTTCCTCTCCGGCCTTTATTCACCTCCCGTGTAGCTGTGAGTGTGTGAGCCTGCAGGGCCCCATGGAATTGCCTAGAAGTAGGCTGAATCGCTGCAAGGGCTGAACAGCAGTATCGGGCAGGCTCGGGCAACGCGCGGCCCGTTCGGGTTATCGCTTCTCGGCCTTTTGGCTAAGATCAAGTGTAGTATCTGTTCTTATCAGTTTAATATCTGATACGTCCCCTATCTGGGGACCATATATTAAATGGATTTTTAGAACAGGGAGATGGAAATAGAGCTTGCTCTGTCCACTCCACGCATTGACCTGGTATTGCAGTATTTCCAGGACCGGTGCACCCTTTCCTTATGTGTTGACTAAAAGCAGATTCCAAAAGTGTTTTTTGTCTTTGCTATTGTTTCTGTCTTTCTGAAGGGATCTCCCCTTTTAATCCCATTATTTCAACACCTGTTGGACAATGCATGAGTGATAATGAGCTCATTGATTAAATGCAATTAATGAATAGATTGCCACCTCTTGTTGTGTGTCGTCTGTGTTTCTGTGTTTCCGGCATTTCACATTGGAACACCTCATTCACCTTCCTTGTCTTCTCTCCGCCCTCCCTTTTAGGTAAGTTAAAGAGCTGCACCTGAGCCAGCCACTGATTGATTGATTGATTGATTGATTGATTGATTGATTGATTGATTGATTGATTGATTGATTGATTGATTGATGCAGCACAACAGTCAAATAGTGGAGTGGAGTAGGGGAACAGCAAACAGCCAATAAAGCAGCCCGCCCGCTCGCCTGCCCGCCACAATGGACCTACCTGTGTACACTAGATGGATGTGATGGAATGTACTGTCGTCCCTACATTTCAAGAAGAAGTAAGAATTGCAGTTGCAACAAAGCCTTGCTTGCCTACAAAGAGAGCAGCAATTTGGATTTGTTACTATGTTACCTAGAAGAATAACAAACTGTGCAAGGATGGAGGTTGTAGGAGCAAGGAGAAGTTGTCTGTAAAGTTGGTGGATGCCTATTTTCCATTTTGCAGTCCCTTGTCTCCCTCTTGTGGCCTCCTGGAGGCAACTAGCTGTGCAAAAAAAAGACAGCCTGGCGGCCGGCTGTTGCAGTGTTGCCCTCTCAGGCAACACTGAGTGACTGACTGAGCCTCACCGTCTTATATAAAGTTCAGACGGAACTTTGCACGTGTCATAGTGGAGCCCTCAGGATTCCAGAGCCAGCTTTCTGACATCATAATGGGGCCTCAGAGATAAAAGCCTGGGCCCAGGCAGTGTTGGTCAGTGCTGCTCAGCAGGCAGCACTGGACTGGACTGGATTACAGCTGATACAAGGTGTGAAGGAACAAGGGGTGGCTGTGGGCATGCACTTGCTGCCGCTGCCAGTGTTTATCTGCATGGCAGCAGGGCATTTGGGCGTTGCCAGGAAGGCGTTTTTATGTAGATTCCTCCTCTTTCAGCACTGCATTGTGGTGCAAGCAAAAGAAGCAAATCCTGTCTGGCTTCCTCTCCGGCCTTTATTCACCTCCCGTGTAGCTGTGAGTGTGTGAGCCTGCAGGGCCCCATGGAATTGCCTAGAAGTAGGCTGAATCGCTGCAAGGGCTGAACAGCAGTATCGGGCAGGCTCGGGCAACGCGCGGCCCGTTCGGGTTATCGCTTCTCGGCCTTTTGGCTAAGATCAAGTGTAGTATCTGTTCTTATCAGTTTAATATCTGATACGTCCCCTATCTGGGGACCATATATTAAATGGATTTTTAGAACAGGGAGATGGAAATAGAGCTTGCTCTGTCCACTCCACGCATTGACCTGGTATTGCAGTATTTCCAGGACCGGTGCACCCTTTCCTTATGTGTTGACTAAAAGCAGATTCCAAAAGTGTTTTTTGTCTTTGCTATTGTTTCTGTCTTTCTGAAGGGATCTCCCCTTTTAATCCCATTATTTCAACACCTGTTGGACAATGCATGAGTGATAATGAGCTCATTGATTAAATGCAATTAATGAATAGATTGCCACCTCTTGTTGTGTGTCGTCTGTGTTTCTGTGTTTCCGGCATTTCACATTGGAACACCTCATTCACCTTCCTTGTCTTCTCTCCGCCCTCCCTTTTAGGTAAGTTAAAGAGCTGCACCTGAGCCAGCCACTGATTGATTGATTGATTGATTGATTGATTGATTGATTGATGCAGCACAACAGTCAAATAGTGGAGTGGAGTAGGGGAACAGCAAACAGCCAATAAAGCAGCCCGCCCGCTCGCCTGCCCGCCACAATGGACCTACCTGTGTACACTAGATGGATGTGATGGAATGTACTGTCGTCCCTACATTTCAAGAAGAAGTAAGAATTGCAGTTGCAACAAAGCCTTGCTTGCCTACAAAGAGAGCAGCAATTTGGATTTGTTACTATGTTACCTAGAAGAATAACAAACTGTGCAAGGATGGAGGTTGTAGGAGCAAGGAGAAGTTGTCTGTAAAGTTGGTGGATGCCTATTTTCCATTTTGCAGTCCCTTGTCTCCCTCTTGTGGCCTCCTGGAGGCAACTAGCTGTGCAAAAAAAAGACAGCCTGGCGGCCGGCTGTTGCAGTGTTGCCCTCTCAGGCAACACTGAGTGACTGACTGAGCCTCACCGTCTTATATAAAGTTCAGACGGAACTTTGCACGTGTCATAGTGGAGCCCTCAGGATTCCAGAGCCAGCTTTCTGACATCATAATGGGGCCTCAGAGATAAAAGCCTGGGCCCAGGCAGTGTTGGTCAGTGCTGCTCAGCAGGCAGCACTGGACTGGACTGGATTACAGCTGATACAAGGTGTGAAGGAACAAGGGGTGGCTGTGGGCATGCACTTGCTGCCGCTGCCAGTGTTTATCTGCATGGCAGCAGGGCATTTGGGCGTTGCCAGGAAGGCGTTTTTATGTAGATTCCTCCTCTTTCAGCACTGCATTGTGGTGCAAGCAAAAGAAGCAAATCCTGTCTGGCTTCCTCTCCGGCCTTTATTCACCTCCCGTGTAGCTGTGAGTGTGTGAGCCTGCAGGGCCCCATGGAATTGCCTAGAAGTAGGCTGAATCGCTGCAAGGGCTGAACAGCAGTATCGGGCAGGCTCGGGCAACGCGCGGCCCGTTCGGGTTATCGCTTCTCGGCCTTTTGGCTAAGATCAAGTGTAGTATCTGTTCTTATCAGTTTAATATCTGATACGTCCCCTATCTGGGGACCATATATTAAATGGATTTTTAGAACAGAGAGATGGAAATAGAGCTTGCTCTGTCCACTCCACGCATTGACCTGGTATTGCAGTATTTCCAGGACCGGTGCACCCTTTCCTTATGTGTTGACTAAAAGCAGATTCCAAAAGTGTTTTTTGTCTTTGCTATTGTTTCTGTCTTTCTGAAGGGATCTCCCCTTTTAATCCCATTATTTCAACACCTGTTGGACAATGCATAAGTGATAATGAGCTCATTGATTAAATGCAATTAATGAATAGATTGCCACCTCTTGTTGTGTGTCGTCTGTGTTTCTGTGTTTCCGGCATTTCACATTGGAACACCTCATTCACCTTCCTTGTCTTCTCTCCGCCCTCCCTTTTAGGTAAGTTAAAGAGCTGCACCTGAGCCAGCCACTGATTGATTGATTGATTGATTGATTGATTGATTGATTGATTGATTGATTGATTGATTGATGCAGCACAACAGTCAAATAGTGGAGTGGAGTAGGGGAACAGCAAACAGCCAATAAAGCAGCCCGCCCGCTCGCCTGCCCGCCACAATGGACCTACCTGTGTACACTAGATGGATGTGATGGAATGTACTGTCGTCCCTACATTTCAAGAAGAAGTAAGAATTGCAGTTGCAACAAAGCCTTGCTTGCCTACAAAGAGAGCAGCAATTTGGATTTGTTACTATGTTACCTAGAAGAATAACAAACTGTGCAAGGATGGAGGTTGTAGGAGCAAGGAGAAGTTGTCTGTAAAGTTGGTGGATGCCTATTTTCCATTTTGCAGTCCCTTGTCTCCCTCTTGTGGCCTCCTGGAGGCAACTAGCTGTGCAAAAAAAAGACAGCCTGGCGGCCGGCTGTTGCAGTGTTGCCCTCTCAGGCAACACTGAGTGACTGACTGAGCCTCACCGTCTTATATAAAGTTCAGACGGAACTTTGCACGTGTCATAGTGGAGCCCTCAGGATTCCAGAGCCAGCTTTCTGACATCATAATGGGGCCTCAGAGATAAAAGCCTGGGCCCAGGCAGTGTTGGTCAGTGCTGCTCAGCAGGCAGCACTGGACTGGACTGGATTACAGCTGATACAAGGTGTGAAGGAACAAGGGGTGGCTGTGGGCATGCACTTGCTGCCGCTGCCAGTGTTTATCTGCATGGCAGCAGGGCATTTGGGCGTTGCCAGGAAGGCGTTTTTATGTAGATTCCTCCTCTTTCAGCACTGCATTGTGGTGCAAGCAAAAGAAGCAAATCCTGTCTGGCTTCCTCTCCGGCCTTTATTCACCTCCCGTGTAGCTGTGAGTGTGTGAGCCTGCAGGGCCCCATGGAATTGCCTAGAAGTAGGCTGAATCGCTGCAAGGGCTGAACAGCAGTATCGGGCAGGCTCGGGCAACGCGCGGCCCGTTCGGGTTATCGCTTCCCGGCCTTTTGGCTAAGATCAAGTGTAGTATCTGTTCTTATCAGTTTAATATCTGATACGTCCCCTATCTGGGGACCATATATTAAATGGATTTTTAGAACAGGGAGATGGAAATAGAGCTTGCTCTGTCCACTCCACGCATTGACCTGGTATTGCAGTATTTCCAGGACCGGTGCACCCTTTCCTTATGTGTTGACTAAAAGCAGATTCCAAAAGTGTTTTTTGTCTTTGCTATTGTTTCTGTCTTTCTGAAGGGATCTCCCCTTTTAATCCCATTATTTCAACACCTGTTGGACAATGCATGAGTGATAATGAGCTCATTGATTAAATGCAATTAATGAATAGATTGCCACCTCTTGTTGTGTGTCGTCTGTGTTTCTGTGTTTCCGGCATTTCACATTGGAACACCTCATTCACCTTCCTTGTCTTCTCTCCGCCCTCCCTTTTAGGTAAGTTAAAGAGCTGCACCTGAGCCAGCCACTGATTGATTGATTGATTGATTGATTGATTGATTGATTGATTGATTGATGCAGCACAACAGTCAAATAGTGGAGTGGAGTAGGGGAACAGCAAACAGCCAATAAAGCAGTCCGCCCGCTCGCCTGCCCGCCACAATGGACCTACCTGTGTACACTAGATGGATGTGATGGAATGTACTGTCGTCCCTACATTTCAAGAAGAAGTAAGAATTGCAGTTGCAACAAAGCCTTGCTTGCCTACAAAGAGAGCAGCAATTTGGATTTGTTACTATGTTACCTAGAAGAATAACAAACTGTGCAAGGATGGAGGTTGTAGGAGCAAGGAGAAGTTGTCTGTAAAGTTGGTGGATGCCTATTTTCCATTTTGCAGTCCCTTGTCTCCCTCTTGTGGCCTCCTGGAGGCAACTAGCTGTGCAAAAAAAAGACAGCCTGGCGGCCGGCTGTTGCAGTGTTGCCCTCTCAGGCAACACTGAGTGACTGACTGAGCCTCACCGTCTTATATAAAGTTCAGACGGAACTTTGCACGTGTCATAGTGGAGCCCTCAGGATTCCAGAGCCAGCTTTCTGACATCATAATGGGGCCTCAGAGATAAAAGCCTGGGCCCAGGCAGTGTTGGTCAGTGCTGCTCAGCAGGCAGCACTGGACTGGACTGGATTACAGCTGATACAAGGTGTGAAGGAACAAGGGGTGGCTGTGGGCATGCACTTGCTGCCGCTGCCAGTGTTTATCTGCATGGCAGCAGGGCATTTGGGCGTTGCCAGGAAGGCGTTTTTATGTAGATTCCTCCTCTTTCAGCACTGCATTGTGGTGCAAGCAAAAGAAGCAAATCCTGTCTGGCTTCCTCTCCGGCCTTTATTCACCTCCCGTGTAGCTGTGAGTGTGTGAGCCTGCAGGGGCCCATGGAATTGCCTAGAAGTAGGCTGAATCGCTGCAAGGGCTGAACAGCAGTATCGGGCAGGCTCGGGCAACGCGCGGCCCGTTCGGGTTATCGCTTCTCGGCCTTTTGGCTAAGATCAAGTGTAGTATCTGTTCTTATCAGTTTAATATCTGATACGTCCCCTATCTGGGGACCATATATTAAATGGATTTTTAGAACAGGGAGATGGAAATAGAGCTTGCTCTGTCCACTCCACGCATTGACCTGGTATTGCAGTATTTCCAGGACCGGTGCACCCTTTCCTTATGTGTTGACTAAAAGCAGATTCCAAAAGTGTTTTTTGTCTTTGCTATTGTTTCTGTCTTTCTGAAGGGATCTCCCCTTTTAATCCCATTATTTCAACACCTGTTGGACAATGCATGAGTGATAATGAGCTCATTGATTAAATGCAATTAATGAATAGATTGCCACCTCTTGTTGTGTGTCGTCTGTGTTTCTGTGTTTCCGGCATTTCACATTGGAACACCTCATTCACCTTCCTTGTCTTCTCTCCGCCCTCCCTTTTAGGTAAGTTAAAGAGCTGCACCTGAGCCAGCCACTGATTGATTGATTGATTGATTGATTGATTGATTGATTGATTGATTGATGCAGCACAACAGTCAAATAGTGGAGTGGAGTAGGGGAACAGCAAACAGCCAATAAAGCAGTCCGCCCGCTCGCCTGCCCGCCACAATGGACCTACCTGTGTACACTAGATGGATGTGATGGAATGTACTGTCGTCCCTACATTTCAAGAAGAAGTAAGAATTGCAGTTGCAACAAAGCCTTGCTTGCCTACAAAGAGAGCAGCAATTTGGATTTGTTACTATGTTACCTAGAAGAATAACAAACTGTGCAAGGATGGAGGTTGTAGGAGCAAGGAGAAGTTGTCTGTAAAGTTGGTGGATGCCTATTTTCCATTTTGCAGTCCCTTGTCTCCCTCTTGTGGCCTCCTGGAGGCAACTAGCTGTGCAAAAAAAAGACAGCCTGGCGGCCGGCTGTTGCAGTGTTGCCCTCTCAGGCAACACTGAGTGACTGACTGAGCCTCACCGTCTTATATAAAGTTCAGACGGAACTTTGCACGTGTCATAGTGGAGCCCTCAGGATTCCAGAGCCAGCTTTCTGACATCATAATGGGGCCTCAGAGATAAAAGCCTGGGCCCAGGCAGTGTTGGTCAGTGCTGCTCAGCAGGCAGCACTGGACTGGACTGGATTACAGCTGATACAAGGTGTGAAGGAACAAGGGGTGGCTGTGGGCATGCACTTGCTGCCGCTGCCAGTGTTTATCTGCATGGCAGCAGGGCATTTGGGCGTTGCCAGGAAGGCGTTTTTATGTAGATTCCTCCTCTTTCAGCACTGCATTGTGGTGCAAGCAAAAGAAGCAAATCCTGTCTGGCTTCCTCTCCGGCCTTTATTCACCTCCCGTGTAGCTGTGAGTGTGTGAGCCTGCAGGGCCCCATGGAATTGCCTAGAAGTAGGCTGAATCGCTGCAAGGGCTGAACAGCAGTATCGGGCAGGCTCGGGCAACGCGCGGCCCGTTCGGGTTATCGCTTCTCGGCCTTTTGGCTAAGATCAAGTGTAGTATCTGTTCTTATCAGTTTAATATCTGATACGTCCCCTATCTGGGGACCATATATTAAATGGATTTTTAGAACAGGGAGATGGAAATAGAGCTTGCTCTGTCCACTCCACGCATTGACCTGGTATTGCAGTATTTCCAGGACCGGTGCACCCTTTCCTTATGTGTTGACTAAAAGCAGATTCCAAAAGTGTTTTTTGTCTTTGCTATTGTTTCTGTCTTTCTGAAGGGATCTCCCCTTTTAATCCCATTATTTCAACACCTGTTGGACAATGCATGAGTGATAATGAGCTCATTGATTAAATGCAATTAATGAATAGATTGCCACCTCTTGTTGTGTGTCGTCTGTGTTTCTGTGTTTCCGGCATTTCACATTGGAACACCTCATTCACCTTCCTTGTCTTCTCTCCGCCCTCCCTTTTAGGTAAGTTAAAGAGCTGCACCTGAGCCAGCCACTGATTGATTGATTGATTGATTGATTGATTGATTGATTGATTGATTGATTGATGCAGCACAACAGTCAAATAGTGGAGTGGAGTAGGGGAACAGCAAACAGCCAATAAAGCAGCCCGCCCGCTCGCCTGCCCGCCACAATGGACCTACCTGTGTACACTAGATGGATGTGATGGAATGTACTGTCGTCCCTACATTTCAAGAAGAAGTAAGAATTGCAGTTGCAACAAAGCCTTGCTTGCCTACAAAGAGAGCAGCAATTTGGATTTGTTACTATGTTACCTAGAAGAATAACAAACTGTGCAAGGATGGAGGTTGTAGGAGCAAGGAGAAGTTGTCTGTAAAGTTGGTGGATGCCTATTTTCCATTTTGCAGTCCCTTGTCTCCCTCTTGTGGCCTCCTGGAGGCAACTAGCTGTGCAAAAAAAAGACAGCCTGGCGGCCGGCTGTTGCAGTGTTGCCCTCTCAGGCAACACTGAGTGACTGACTGAGCCTCACCGTCTTATATAAAGTTCAGACGGAACTTTGCACGTGTCATAGTGGAGCCCTCAGGATTCCAGAGCCAGCTTTCTGACATCATAATGGGGCCTCAGAGATAAAAGCCTGGGCCCAGGCAGTGTTGGTCAGTGCTGCTCAGCAGGCAGCACTGGACTGGACTGGATTACAGCTGATACAAGGTGTGAAGGAACAAGGGGTGGCTGTGGGCATGCACTTGCTGCCGCTGCCAGTGTTTATCTGCATGGCAGCAGGGCATTTGGGCGTTGCCAGGAAGGCGTTTTTATGTAGATTCCTCCTCTTTCAGCACTGCATTGTGGTGCAAGCAAAAGAAGCAAATCCTGTCTGGCTTCCTCTCCGGCCTTTATTCACCTCCCGTGTAGCTGTGAGTGTGTGAGCCTGCAGGGCCCCATGGAATTGCCTAGAAGTAGGCTGAATCGCTGCAAGGGCTGAACAGCAGTATCGGGCAGGCTCGGGCAACGCGCGGCCCGTTCGGGTTATCGCTTCTCGGCCTTTTGGCTAAGATCAAGTGTAGTATCTGTTCTTATCAGTTTAATATCTGATACGTCCCCTATCTGGGGACCATATATTAAATGGATTTTTAGAACAGGGAGATGGAAATAGAGCTTGCTCTGTCCACTCCACGCATTGACCTGGTATTGCAGTATTTCCAGGACCGGTGCACCCTTTCCTTATGTGTTGACTAAAAGCAGATTCCAAAAGTGTTTTTTGTCTTTGCTATTGTTTCTGTCTTTCTGAAGGGATCTCCCCTTTTAATCCCATTATTTCAACACCTGTTGGACAATGCATGAGTGATAATGAGCTCATTGATTAAATGCAATTAATGAATAGATTGCCACCTCTTGTTGTGTGTCGTCTGTGTTTCTGTGTTTCCGGCATTTCACATTGGAACACCTCATTCACCTTCCTTGTCTTCTCTCCGCCCTCCCTTTTAGGTAAGTTAAAGAGCTGCACCTGAGCCAGCCACTGATTGATTGATTGATTGATTGATTGATTGATTGATTGATTGATTGATGCAGCACAACAGTCAAATAGTGGAGTGGAGTAGGGGAACAGCAAACAGCCAATAAAGCAGCCCGCCCGCTCGCCTGCCCGCCACAATGGACCTACCTGTGTACACTAGATGGATGTGATGGAATGTACTGTCGTCCCTACATTTCAAGAAGAAGTAAGAATTGCAGTTGCAACAAAGCCTTGCTTGCCTACAAAGAGAGCAGCAATTTGGATTTGTTACTATGTTACCTAGAAGAATAACAAACTGTGCAAGGATGGAGGTTGTAGGAGCAAGGAGAAGTTGTCTGTAAAGTTGGTGGATGCCTATTTTCCATTTTGCAGTCCCTTGTCTCCCTCTTGTGGCCTCCTGGAGGCAACTAGCTGTGCAAAAAAAAGACAGCCTGGCGGCCGGCTGTTGCAGTGTTGCCCTCTCAGGCAACACTGAGTGACTGACTGAGCCTCACCGTCTTATATAAAGTTCAGACGGAACTTTGCACGTGTCATAGTGGAGCCCTCAGGATTCCAGAGCCAGCTTTCTGACATCATAATGGGGCCTCAGAGATAAAAGCCTGGGCCCAGGCAGTGTTGGTCAGTGCTGCTCAGCAGGCAGCACTGGACTGGACTGGATTACAGCTGATACAAGGTGTGAAGGAACAAGGGGTGGCTGTGGGCATGCACTTGCTGCCGCTGCCAGTGTTTATCTGCATGGCAGCAGGGCATTTGGGCGTTGCCAGGAAGGCGTTTTTATGTAGATTCCTCCTCTTTCAGCACTGCATTGTGGTGCAAGCAAAAGAAGCAAATCCTGTCTGGCTTCCTCTCCGGCCTTTATTCACCTCCCGTGTAGCTGTGAGTGTGTGAGCCTGCAGGGCCCCATGGAATTGCCTAGAAGTAGGCTGAATCGCTGCAAGGGCTGAACAGCAGTATCGGGCAGGCTCGGGCAACGCGCGGCCCGTTCGGGTTATCGCTTCTCGGCCTTTTGGCTAAGATCAAGTGTAGTATCTGTTCTTATCAGTTTAATATCTGATACGTCCCCTATCTGGGGACCATATATTAAATGGATTTTTAGAACAGGGAGATGGAAATAGAGCTTGCTCTGTCCACTCCACGCATTGACCTGGTATTGCAGTATTTCCAGGACCGGTGCACCCTTTCCTTATGTGTTGACTAAAAGCAGATTCCAAAAGTGTTTTTTGTCTTTGCTATTGTTTCTGTCTTTCTGAAGGGATCTCCCCTTTTAATCCCATTATTTCAACACCTGTTGGACAATGCATGAGTGATAATGAGCTCATTGATTAAATGCAATTAATGAATAGATTGCCACCTCTTGTTGTGTGTCGTCTGTGTTTCTGTGTTTCCGGCATTTCACATTGGAACACCTCATTCACCTTCCTTGTCTTCTCTCCGCCCTCCCTTTTAGGTAAGTTAAAGAGCTGCACCTGAGCCAGCCACTGATTGATTGATTGATTGATTGATTGATTGATTGATTGATTGATTGATTGATTGATTGATTGATGCAGCACAACAGTCAAATAGTGGAGTGGAGTAGGGGAACAGCAAACAGCCAATAAAGCAGCCCGCCCGCTCGCCTGCCCGCCACAATGGACCTACCTGTGTACACTAGATGGATGTGATGGAATGTACTGTCGTCCCTACATTTCAAGAAGAAGTAAGAATTGCAGTTGCAACAAAGCCTTGCTTGCCTACAAAGAGAGCAGCAATTTGGATTTGTTACTATGTTACCTAGAAGAATAACAAACTGTGCAAGGATGGAGGTTGTAGGAGCAAGGAGAAGTTGTCTGTAAAGTTGGTGGATGCCTATTTTCCATTTTGCAGTCCCTTGTCTCCCTCTTGTGGCCTCCTGGAGGCAACTAGCTGTGCAAAAAAAAGACAGCCTGGCGGCCGGCTGTTGCAGTGTTGCCCTCTCAGGCAACACTGAGTGACTGACTGAGCCTCACCGTCTTATATAAAGTTCAGACGGAACTTTGCACGTGTCATAGTGGAGCCCTCAGGATTCCAGAGCCAGCTTTCTGACATCATAATGGGGCCTCAGAGATAAAAGCCTGGGCCCAGGCAGTGTTGGTCAGTGCTGCTCAGCAGGCAGCACTGGACTGGACTGGATTACAGCTGATACAAGGTGTGAAGGAACAAGGGGTGGCTGTGGGCATGCACTTGCTGCCGCTGCCAGTGTTTATCTGCATGGCAGCAGGGCATTTGGGCGTTGCCAGGAAGGCGTTTTTATGTAGATTCCTCCTCTTTCAGCACTGCATTGTGGTGCAAGCAAAAGAAGCAAATCCTGTCTGGCTTCCTCTCCGGCCTTTATTCACCTCCCGTGTAGCTGTGGGTGTGTGAGCCTGCAGGGCCCCATGGAATTGCCTAGAAGTAGGCTGAATCGCTGCAAGGGCTGAACAGCAGTATCGGGCAGGCTCGGGCAACGCGCGGCCCGTTCGGGTTATCGCTTCTCGGCCTTTTGGCTAAGATCAAGTGTAGTATCTGTTCTTATCAGTTTAATATCTGATACGTCCCCTATCTGGGGACCATATATTAAATGGATTTTTAGAACAGGGAGATGGAAATAGAGCTTGCTCTGTCCACTCCACGCATTGACCTGGTATTGCAGTATTTCCAGGACCGGTGCACCCTTTCCTTATGTGTTGACTAAAAGCAGATTCCAAAAGTGTTTTTTGTCTTTGCTATTGTTTCTGTCTTTCTGAAGGGATCTCCCCTTTTAATCCCATTATTTCAACACCTGTTGGACAATGCATGAGTGATAATGAGCTCATTGATTAAATGCAATTAATGAATAGATTGCCACCTCTTGTTGTGTGTCGTCTGTGTTTCTGTGTTTCCGGCATTTCACATTGGAACACCTCATTCACCTTCCTTGTCTTCTCTCCGCCCTCCCTTTTAGGTAAGTTAAAGAGCTGCACCTGAGCCAGCCACTGATTGATTGATTGATTGATTGATTGATTGATTGATTGATTGATTGATTGATGCAGCACAACAGTCAAATAGTGGAGTGGAGTAGGGGAACAGCAAACAGCCAATAAAGCAGTCCGCCCGCTCGCCTGCCCGCCACAATGGACCTACCTGTGTACACTAGATGGATGTGATGGAATGTACTGTCGTCCCTACATTTCAAGAAGAAGTAAGAATTGCAGTTGCAACAAAGCCTTGCTTGCCTACAAAGAGAGCAGCAATTTGGATTTGTTACTATGTTACCTAGAAGAATAACAAACTGTGCAAGGATGGAGGTTGTAGGAGCAAGGAGAAGTTGTCTGTAAAGTTGGTGGATGCCTATTTTCCATTTTGCAGTCCCTTGTCTCCCTCTTGTGGCCTCCTGGAGGCAACTAGCTGTGCAAAAAAAAGACAGCCTGGCGGCCGGCTGTTGCAGTGTTGCCCTCTCAGGCAACACTGAGTGACTGACTGAGCCTCACCGTCTTATATAAAGTTCAGACGGAACTTTGCACGTGTCATAGTGGAGCCCTCAGGATTCCAGAGCCAGCTTTCTGACATCATAATGGGGCCTCAGAGATAAAAGCCTGGGCCCAGGCAGTGTTGGTCAGTGCTGCTCAGCAGGCAGCACTGGACTGGACTGGATTACAGCTGATACAAGGTGTGAAGGAACAAGGGGTGGCTGTGGGCATGCACTTGCTGCCGCTGCCAGTGTTTATCTGCATGGCAGCAGGGCATTTGGGCGTTGCCAGGAAGGCGTTTTTATGTAGATTCCTCCTCTTTCAGCACTGCATTGTGGTGCAAGCAAAAGAAGCAAATCCTGTCTGGCTTCCTCTCCGGCCTTTATTCACCTCCCGTGTAGCTGTGAGTGTGTGAGCCTGCAGGGCCCCATGGAATTGCCTAGAAGTAGGCTGAATCGCTGCAAGGGCTGAACAGCAGTATCGGGCAGGCTCGGGCAACGCGCGGCCCGTTCGGGTTATCGCTTCTCGGCCTTTTGGCTAAGATCAAGTGTAGTATCTGTTCTTATCAGTTTAATATCTGATACGTCCCCTATCTGGGGACCATATATTAAATGGATTTTTAGAACAGGGAGATGGAAATAGAGCTTGCTCTGTCCACTCCACGCATTGACCTGGTATTGCAGTATTTCCAGGACCGGTGCACCCTTTCCTTATGTGTTGACTAAAAGCAGATTCCAAAAGTGTTTTTTGTCTTTGCTATTGTTTCTGTCTTTCTGAAGGGATCTCCCCTTTTAATCCCATTATTTCAACACCTGTTGGACAATGCATGAGTGATAATGAGCTCATTGATTAAATGCAATTAATGAATAGATTGCCACCTCTTGTTGTGTGTCGTCTGTGTTTCTGTGTTTCCGGCATTTCACATTGGAACACCTCATTCACCTTCCTTGTCTTCTCTCCGCCCTCCCTTTTAGGTAAGTTAAAGAGCTGCACCTGAGCCAGCCACTGATTGATTGATTGATTGATTGATTGATTGATTGATTGATTGATTGATTGATTGATTGATGCAGCACAACAGTCAAATAGTGGAGTGGAGTAGGGGAACAGCAAACAGCCAATAAAGCAGCCCGCCCGCTCGCCTGCCCGCCACAATGGACCTACCTGTGTACACTAGATGGATGTGATGGAATGTACTGTCGTCCCTACATTTCAAGAAGAAGTAAGAATTGCAGTTGCAACAAAGCCTTGCTTGCCTACAAAGAGAGCAGCAATTTGGATTTGTTACTATGTTACCTAGAAGAATAACAAACTGTGCAAGGATGGAGGTTGTAGGAGCAAGGAGAAGTTGTCTGTAAAGTTGGTGGATGCCTATTTTCCATTTTGCAGTCCCTTGTCTCCCTCTTGTGGCCTCCTGGAGGCAACTAGCTGTGCAAAAAAAAGACAGCCTGGCGGCCGGCTGTTGCAGTGTTGCCCTCTCAGGCAACACTGAGTGACTGACTGAGCCTCACCGTCTTATATAAAGTTCAGACGGAACTTTGCACGTGTCATAGTGGAGCCCTCAGGATTCCAGAGCCAGCTTTCTGACATCATAATGGGGCCTCAGAGATAAAAGCCTGGGCCCAGGCAGTGTTGGTCAGTGCTGCTCAGCAGGCAGCACTGGACTGGACTGGATTACAGCTGATACAAGGTGTGAAGGAACAAGGGGTGGCTGTGGGCATGCACTTGCTGCCGCTGCCAGTGTTTATCTGCATGGCAGCAGGGCATTTGGGCGTTGCCAGGAAGGCGTTTTTATGTAGATTCCTCCTCTTTCAGCACTGCATTGTGGTGCAAGCAAAAGAAGCAAATCCTGTCTGGCTTCCTCTCCGGCCTTTATTCACCTCCCGTGTAGCTGTGAGTGTGTGAGCCTGCAGGGCCCCATGGAATTGCCTAGAAGTAGGCTGAATCGCTGCAAGGGCTGAACAGCAGTATCGGGCAGGCTCGGGCAACGCGCGGCCCGTTCGGGTTATCGCTTCTCGGCCTTTTGGCTAAGATCAAGTGTAGTATCTGTTCTTATCAGTTTAATATCTGATACGTCCCCTATCTGGGGACCATATATTAAATGGATTTTTAGAACAGGGAGATGGAAATAGAGCTTGCTCTGTCCACTCCACGCATTGACCTGGTATTGCAGTATTTCCAGGACCGGTGCACCCTTTCCTTATGTGTTGACTAAAAGCAGATTCCAAAAGTGTTTTTTGTCTTTGCTATTGTTTCTGTCTTTCTGAAGGGATCTCCCCTTTTAATCCCATTATTTCAACACCTGTTGGACAATGCATGAGTGATAATGAGCTCATTGATTAAATGCAATTAATGAATAGATTGCCACCTCTTGTTGTGTGTCGTCTGTGTTTCTGTGTTTCCGGCATTTCACATTGGAACACCTCATTCACCTTCCTTGTCTTCTCTCCGCCCTCCCTTTTAGGTAAGTTAAAGAGCTGCACCTGAGCCAGCCACTGATTGATTGATTGATTGATTGATTGATTGATTGATTGATTGATTGATTGATTGATGCAGCACAACAGTCAAATAGTGGAGTGGAGTAGGGGAACAGCAAACAGCCAATAAAGCAGCCCGCCCGCTCGCCTGCCCGCCACAATGGACCTACCTGTGTACACTAGATGGATGTGATGGAATGTACTGTCGTCCCTACATTTCAAGAAGAAGTAAGAATTGCAGTTGCAACAAAGCCTTGCTTGCCTACAAAGAGAGCAGCAATTTGGATTTGTTACTATGTTACCTAGAAGAATAACAAACTGTGCAAGGATGGAGGTTGTAGGAGCAAGGAGAAGTTGTCTGTAAAGTTGGTGGATGCCTATTTTCCATTTTGCAGTCCCTTGTCTCCCTCTTGTGGCCTCCTGGAGGCAACTAGCTGTGCAAAAAAAAGACAGCCTGGCGGCCGGCTGTTGCAGTGTTGCCCTCTCAGGCAACACTGAGTGACTGACTGAGCCTCACCGTCTTATATAAAGTTCAGACGGAACTTTGCACGTGTCATAGTGGAGCCCTCAGGATTCCAGAGCCAGCTTTCTGACATCATAATGGGGCCTCAGAGATAAAAGCCTGGGCCCAGGCAGTGTTGGTCAGTGCTGCTCAGCAGGCAGCACTGGACTGGACTGGATTACAGCTGATACAAGGTGTGAAGGAACAAGGGGTGGCTGTGGGCATGCACTTGCTGCCGCTGCCAGTGTTTATCTGCATGGCAGCAGGGCATTTGGGCGTTGCCAGGAAGGCGTTTTTATGTAGATTCCTCCTCTTTCAGCACTGCATTGTGGTGCAAGCAAAAGAAGCAAATCCTGTCTGGCTTCCTCTCCGGCCTTTATTCACCTCCCGTGTAGCTGTGAGTGTGTGAGCCTGCAGGGCCCCATGGAATTGCCTAGAAGTAGGCTGAATCGCTGCAAGGGCTGAACAGCAGTATCGGGCAGGCTCGGGCAACGCGCGGCCCGTTCGGGTT
Organism: Rhinoderma darwinii; assembly: GCF_050947455.1. Taxonomy (NCBI): domain Eukaryota; kingdom Metazoa; phylum Chordata; class Amphibia; order Anura; family Rhinodermatidae; genus Rhinoderma; species Rhinoderma darwinii. Next base: position 52,559 of record NW_027463921.1, read on the forward strand.
ATCGCTTCTCGGCCTTTTGGCTAAGATCAAGTGTAGTATCTGTTCTTATCAGTTTAATATCTGATACGTCCCCTATCTGGGGACCATATATTAAATGGATTTTTAGAACAGGGAGATGGAAATAGAGCTTGCTCTGTCCACTCCACGCATTGACCTGGTATTGCAGTATTTCCAGGACCGGTGCACCCTTTCCTTATGTGTTGACTAAAAGCAGATTCCAAAAGTGTTTTTTGTCTTTGCTATTGTTTCTGTCTTTCTGAAGGGATCTCCCCTTTTAATCCCATTATTTCAACACCTGTTGGACAATGCATGAGTGATAATGAGCTCATTGATTAAATGCAATTAATGAATAGATTGCCACCTCTTGTTGTGTGTCGTCTGTGTTTCTGTGTTTCCGGCATTTCACATTGGAACACCTCATTCACCTTCCTTGTCTTCTCTCCGCCCTCCCTTTTAGGTAAGTTAAAGAGCTGCACCTGAGCCAGCCACTGATTGATTGATTGATTGAGTGATTGATTGATTGATTGATTGATTGATTGATTGATTGATTGATTGATGCAGCACAACAGTCAAATAGTGGAGTGGAGTAGGGGAACAGCAAACAGCCAATAAAGCAGCCCGCCCGCTCGCCTGCCCGCCACAATGGACCTACCTGTGTACACTAGATGGATGTGATGGAATGTACTGTCGTCCCTACATTTCAAGAAGAAGTAAGAATTGCAGTTGCAACAAAGCCTTGCTTGCCTACAAAGAGAGCAGCAATTTGGATTTGTTACTATGTTACCTAGAAGAATAACAAACTGTGCAAGGATGGAGGTTGTAGGAGCAAGGAGAAGTTGTCTGTAAAGTTGGTGGATGCCTATTTTCCATTTTGCAGTCCCTTGTCTCCCTCTTGTGGCCTCCTGGAGGCAACTAGCTGTGCAAAAAAAAGACAGCCTGGCGGCCGGCTGTTGCAGTGTTGCCCTCTCAGGCAACACTGAGTGACTGACTGAGCCTCACCGTCTTATATAAAGTTCAGACGGAACTTTGCACGTGTCATAGTGGAGCCCTCAGGATTCCAGAGCCAGCTTTCTGACATCATAATGGGGCCTCAGAGATAAAAGCCTGGGCCCAGGCAGTGTTGGTCAGTGCTGCTCAGCAGGCAGCACTGGACTGGACTGGATTACAGCTGATACAAGGTGTGAAGGAACAAGGGGTGGCTGTGGGCATGCACTTGCTGCCGCTGCCAGTGTTTATCTGCATGGCAGCAGGGCATTTGGGCGTTGCCAGGAAGGCGTTTTTATGTAGATTCCTCCTCTTTCAGCACTGCATTGTGGTGCAAGCAAAAGAAGCAAATCCTGTCTGGCTTCTAGCTGTGAGTGTGTGAGTCTGCAGGGCCCCATGGAATTGCCTAGAAGTAGGCTGAATCGCTGCAAGGGCTGAACATGCAGTATCGGGCAGGCTCGGGCAACGCGCGGCCCGTTCGGGTTATCGCTTCTCGGCCTTTTGGCTAAGATCAAGTGTAGTATCTGTTCTTATCAGTTTAATATCTGATACGTCCCCTATCTGGGGACCATATATTAAATGGATTTTTAGAACAGGGAGATGGAAATAGAGCTTGCTCTGTCCACTCCACGCATTGACCTGGTATTGCAGTATTTCCAGGACCGGTGCACCCTTTCCTTATGTGTTGACTAAAAGCAGATTCCAAAAGTGTTTTTTGTCTTTGCTATTGTTTCTGTCTTTCTGAAGGGATCTCCCCTTTTAATCCCATTATTTCAACACCTGTTGGACAATGCATGAGTGATAATGAGCTCATTGATTAAATGCAATTAATGAATAGATTGCCACCTCTTGTTGTGTGTCGTCTGTGTTTCTGTGTTTCCGGCATTTCACATTGGAACACCTCATTCACCTTCCTTGTCTTCTCTCCGCCCTCCCTTTTAGGTAAGTTAAAGAGCTGCACCTGAGCCAGCCACTGATTGATTGATTGATTGATTGATTGATTGATTGATTGATTGATGCAGCACAACAGTCAAATAGTGGAGTGGAGTAGGGGAACAGCAAACAGCCAATAAAGCAGCCCGCCCGCTCGCCTGCCCGCCACAATGGACCTACCTGTGTACACTAGATGGATGTGATGGAATGTACTGTCGTCCCTACATTTCAAGAAGAAGTAAGAATTGCAGTTGCAACAAAGCCTTGCTTGCCTACAAAGAGAGCAGCAATTTGGATTTGTTACTATGTTACCTAGAAGAATAACAAACTGTGCAAGGATGGAGGTTGTAGGAGCAAGGAGAAGTTGTCTGTAAAGTTGGTGGATGCCTATTTTCCATTTTGCAGTCCCTTGTCTCCCTCTTGTGGCCTCCTGGAGGCAACTAGCTGTGCAAAAAAAAGACAGCCTGGCGGCCGGCTGTTGCAGTGTTGCCCTCTCAGGCAACACTGAGTGACTGACTGAGCCTCACCGTCTTATATAAAGTTCAGACGGAACTTTGCACGTGTCATAGTGGAGCCCTCAGGATTCCAGAGCCAGCTTTCTGACATCATAATGGGGCCTCAGAGATAAAAGCCTGGGCCCAGGCAGTGTTGGTCAGTGCTGCTCAGCAGGCAGCACTGGACTGGACTGTATTACAGCTGATACAAGGTGTGAAGGAACAAGGGGTGGCTGTGGGCATGCACTTGCTGCCGCTGCCAGTGTTTATCTGCATGGCAGCAGGGCATTTGGGCGTTGCCAGGAAGGCGTTTTTATGTAGATTCCTCCTCTTTCAGCACTGCATTGTGGTGCAAGCAAAAGAAGCAAATCCTGTCTGGCTTCCTCTCCGGCCTTTATTCACCTCCCGTGTAGCTGTGAGTGTGTGAGCCTGCAGGGCCCCATGGAATTGCCTAGAAGTAGGCTGAATCGCTGCAAGGGCTGAACAGCAGTATCGGGCAGGCTCGGGCAACGCGCGGCCCGTTCGGGTTATCGCTTCTCGGCCTTTTGGCTAAGATCAAGTGTAGTATCTGTTCTTATCAGTTTAATATCTGATACGTCCCCTATCTGGGGACCATATATTAAATGGATTTTTAGAACAGGGAGATGGAAATAGAGCTTGCTCTGTCCACTCCACGCATTGACCTGGTATTGCAGTATTTCCAGGACCGGTGCACCCTTTCCTTATGTGTTGACTAAAAGCAGATTCCAAAAGTGTTTTTTGTCTTTGCTATTGTTTCTGTCTTTCTGAAGGGATCTCCCCTTTTAATCCCATTATTTCAACACCTGTTGGACAATGCATGAGTGATAATGAGCTCATTGATTAAATGCAATTAATGAATAGATTGCCACCTCTTGTTGTGTGTCGTCTGTGTTTCTGTGTTTCCGGCATTTCACATTGGAACACCTCATTCACCTTCCTTGTCTTCTCTCCGCCCTCCCTTTTAGGTAAGTTAAAGAGCTGCACCTGAGCCAGCCACTGATTGATTGATTGATTGATTGATTGATTGATTGATTGATTGATTGATGCAGCACAACAGTCAAATAGTGGAGTGGAGTAGGGGAACAGCAAACAGCCAATAAAGCAGCCCGCCCGCTCGCCTGCCCGCCACAATGGACCTACCTGTGTACACTAGATGGATGTGATGGAATGTACTGTCGTCCCTACATTTCAAGAAGAAGTAAGAATTGCAGTTGCAACAAAGCCTTGCTTGCCTACAAAGAGAGCAGCAATTTGGATTTGTTACTATGTTACCTAGAAGAATAACAAACTGTGCAAGGATGGAGGTTGTAGGAGCAAGGAGAAGTTGTCTGTAAAGTTGGTGGATGCCTATTTTCCATTTTGCAGTCCCTTGTCTCCCTCTTGTGGCCTCCTGGAGGCAACTAGCTGTGCAAAAAAAAGACAGCCTGGCGGCCGGCTGTTGCAGTGTTGCCCTCTCAGGCAACACTGAGTGACTGACTGAGCCTCACCGTCTTATATAAAGTTCAGACGGAACTTTGCACGTGTCATAGTGGAGCCCTCAGGATTCCAGAGCCAGCTTTCTGACATCATAATGGGGCCTCAGAGATAAAAGCCTGGGCCCAGGCAGTGTTGGTCAGTGCTGCTCAGCAGGCAGCACTGGACTGGACTGGATTACAGCTGATACAAGGTGTGAAGGAACAAGGGGTGGCTGTGGGCATGCACTTGCTGCCGCTGCCAGTGTTTATCTGCATGGCAGCAGGGCATTTGGGCGTTGCCAGGAAGGCGTTTTTATGTAGATTCCTCCTCTTTCAGCACTGCATTGTGGTGCAAGCAAAAGAAGCAAATCCTGTCTGGCTTCCTCTCCGGCCTTTATTCACCTCCCGTGTAGCTGTGAGTGTGTGAGCCTGCAGGGCCCCATGGAATTGCCTAGAAGTAGGCTGAATCGCTGCAAGGGCTGAACAGCAGTATCGGGCAGGCTCGGGCAACGCGCGGCCCGTTCGGGTTATCGCTTCTCGGCCTTTTGGCTAAGATCAAGTGTAGTATCTGTTCTTATCAGTTTAATATCTGATACGTCCCCTATCTGGGGACCATATATTAAATGGATTTTTAGAACAGGGAGATGGAAATAGAGCTTGCTCTGTCCACTCCACGCATTGACCTGGTATTGCAGTATTTCCAGGACCGGTGCACCCTTTCCTTATGTGTTGACTAAAAGCAGATTCCAAAAGTGTTTTTTGTCTTTGCTATTGTTTCTGTCTTTCTGAAGGGATCTCCCCTTTTAATCCCATTATTTCAACACCTGTTGGACAATGCATGAGTGATAATGAGCTCATTGATTAAATGCAATTAATGAATAGATTGCCACCTCTTGTTGTGTGTCGTCTGTGTTTCTGTGTTTCCGGCATTTCACATTGGAACACCTCATTCACCTTCCTTGTCTTCTCTCCGCCCTCCCTTTTAGGTAAGTTAAAGAGCTGCACCTGAGCCAGCCACTGATTGATTGATTGATTGATTGATTGATTGATTGATTGATTGATTGATTGATTGATTGATTGATTGATGCAGCACAACAGTCAAATAGTGGAGTGGAGTAGGGGAACAGCAAACAGCCAATAAAGCAGCCCGCCCGCTCGCCTGCCCGCCACAATGGACCTACCTGTGTACACTAGATGGATGTGATGGAATGTACTGTCGTCCCTACATTTCAAGAAGAAGTAAGAATTGCAGTTGCAACAAAGCCTTGCTTGCCTACAAAGAGAGCAGCAATTTGGATTTGTTACTATGTTACCTAGAAGAATAACAAACTGTGCAAGGATGGAGGTTGTAGGAGCAAGGAGAAGTTGTCTGTAAAGTTGGTGGATGCCTATTTTCCATTTTGCAGTCCCTTGTCTCCCTCTTGTGGCCTCCTGGAGGCAACTAGCTGTGCAAAAAAAAGACAGCCTGGCGGCCGGCTGTTGCAGTGTTGCCCTCTCAGGCAACACTGAGTGACTGACTGAGCCTCACCGTCTTATATAAAGTTCAGACGGAACTTTGCACGTGTCATAGTGGAGCCCTCAGGATTCCAGAGCCAGCTTTCTGACATCATAATGGGGCCTCAGAGATAAAAGCCTGGGCCCAGGCAGTGTTGGTCAGTGCTGCTCAGCAGGCAGCACTGGACTGGACTGGATTACAGCTGATACAAGGTGTGAAGGAACAAGGGGTGGCTGTGGGCATGCACTTGCTGCCGCTGCCAGTGTTTATCTGCATGGCAGCAGGGCATTTGGGCGTTGCCAGGAAGGCGTTTTTATGTAGATTCCTCCTCTTTCAGCACTGCATTGTGGTGCAAGCAAAAGAAGCAAATCCTGTCTGGCTTCCTCTCCGGCCTTTATTCACCTCCCGTGTAGCTGTGAGTGTGTGAGCCTGCAGGGCCCCATGGAATTGCCTAGAAGTAGGCTGAATCGCTGCAAGGGCTGAACAGCAGTATCGGGCAGGCTCGGGCAACGCGCGGCCCGTTCGGGTTATCGCTTCTCGGCCTTTTGGCTAAGATCAAGTGTAGTATCTGTTCTTATCAGTTTAATATCTGATACGTCCCCTATCTGGGGACCATATATTAAATGGATTTTTAGAACAGGGAGATGGAAATAGAGCTTGCTCTGTCCACTCCACGCATTGACCTGGTATTGCAGTATTTCCAGGACCGGTGCACCCTTTCCTTATGTGTTGACTAAAAGCAGATTCCAAAAGTGTTTTTTGTCTTTGCTATTGTTTCTGTCTTTCTGAAGGGATCTCCCCTTTTAATCCCATTATTTCAACACCTGTTGGACAATGCATGAGTGATAATGAGCTCATTGATTAAATGCAATTAATGAATAGATTGCCACCTCTTGTTGTGTGTCGTCTGTGTTTCTGTGTTTCCGGCATTTCACATTGGAACACCTCATTCACCTTCCTTGTCTTCTCTCCGCCTTCCCTTTTAGGTAAGTTAAAGAGCTGCACCTGAGCCAGCCACTGATTGATTGATTGATTGATTGATTGATTGATTGATTGATTGATTGATTGATTGATGCAGCACAACAGTCAAATAGTGGAGTGGAGTAGGGGAACAGCAAACAGCCAATAAAGCAGCCCGCCCGCTCGCCTGCCCGCCACAATGGACCTACCTGTGTACACTAGATGGATGTGATGGAATGTACTGTCGTCCCTACATTTCAAGAAGAAGTAAGAATTGCAGTTGCAACAAAGCCTTGCTTGCCTACAAAGAGAGCAGCAATTTGGATTTGTTACTATGTTACCTAGAAGAATAACAAACTGTGCAAGGATGGAGGTTGTAGGAGCAAGGAGAAGTTGTCTGTAAAGTTGGTGGATGCCTATTTTCCATTTTGCAGTCCCTTGTCTCCCTCTTGTGGCCTCCTGGAGGCAACTAGCTGTGCAAAAAAAAGACAGCCTGGCGGCCGGCTGTTGCAGTGTTGCCCTCTCAGGCAACACTGAGTGACTGACTGAGCCTCACCGTCTTATATAAAGTTCAGACGGAACTTTGCACGTGTCATAGTGGAGCCCTCAGGATTCCAGAGCCAGCTTTCTGACATCATAATGGGGCCTCAGAGATAAAAGCCTGGGCCCAGGCAGTGTTGGTCAGTGCTGCTCAGCAGGCAGCACTGGACTGGACTGGATTACAGCTGATACAAGGTGTGAAGGAACAAGGGGTGGCTGTGGGCATGCACTTGCTGCCGCTGCCAGTGTTTATCTGCATGGCAGCAGGGCATTTGGGCGTTGCCAGGAAGGCGTTTTTATGTAGATTCCTCCTCTTTCAGCACTGCATTGTGGTGCAAGCAAAAGAAGCAAATCCTGTCTGGCTTCCTCTCCGGCCTTTATTCACCTCCCGTGTAGCTGTGAGTGTGTGAGCCTGCAGGGCCCCATGGAATTGCCTAGAAGTAGGCTGAATCGCTGCAAGGGCTGAACAGCAGTATCGGGCAGGCTCGGGCAACGCGCGGCCCGTTCGGGTTATCGCTTCTCGGCCTTTTGGCTAAGATCAAGTGTAGTATCTGTTCTTATCAGTTTAATATCTGATACGTCCCCTATCTGGGGACCATATATTAAATGGATTTTTAGAACAGGGAGATGGAAATAGAGCTTGCTCTGTCCACTCCACGCATTGACCTGGTATTGCAGTATTTCCAGGACCGGTGCACCCTTTCCTTATGTGTTGACTAAAAGCAGATTCCAAAAGTGTTTTTTGTCTTTGCTATTGTTTCTGTCTTTCTGAAGGGATCTCCCCTTTTAATCCCATTATTTCAACACCTGTTGGACAATGCATGAGTGATAATGAGCTCATTGATTAAATGCAATTAATGAATAGATTGCCACCTCTTGTTGTGTGTCGTCTGTGTTTCTGTGTTTCCGGCATTTCACATTGGAACACCTCATTCACCTTCCTTGTCTTCTCTCCGCCCTCCCTTTTAGGTAAGTTAAAGAGCTGCACCTGAGCCAGCCACTGATTGATTGATTGATTGATTGATTGATTGATTGATTGATTGATTGATTGATGCAGCACAACAGTCAAATAGTGGAGTGGAGTAGGGGAACAGCAAACAGCCAATAAAGCAGCCCGCCCGCTCGCCTGCCCGCCACAATGGACCTACCTGTGTACACTAGATGGATGTGATGGAATGTACTGTCGTCCCTACATTTCAAGAAGAAGTAAGAATTGCAGTTGCAACAAAGCCTTGCTTGCCTACAAAGAGAGCAGCAATTTGGATTTGTTACTATGTTACCTAGAAGAATAACAAACTGTGCAAGGATGGAGGTTGTAGGAGCAAGGAGAAGTTGTCTGTAAAGTTGGTGGATGTTTTCCATTTTGCAGTCCCTTGTCTCCCTCTTGTGGCCTCCTGGAGGCAACTAGCTGTGCAAAAAAAAGACAGCCTGGCGGCCGGCTGTTGCAGTGTTGCCCTCTCAGGCAACACTGAGTGACTGACTGAGCCTCACCGTCTTATATAAAGTTCAGACGGAACTTTGCACGTGTCATAGTGGAGCCCTCAGGATTCCAGAGCCAGCTTTCTGACATCATAATGGGGCCTCAGAGATAAAAGCCTGGGCCCAGGCAGTGTTGGTCAGTGCTGCTCAGCAGGCAGCACTGGACTGGACTGGATTACAGCTGATACAAGGTGTGAAGGAACAAGGGGTGGCTGTGGGCATGCACTTGCTGCCGCTGCCAGTGTTTATCTGCATGGCAGCAGGGCATTTGGGCGTTGCCAGGAAGGCGTTTTTATGTAGATTCCTCCTCTTTCAGCACTGCATTGTGGTGCAAGCAAAAGAAGCAAATCCTGTCTGGCTTCCTCTCCGGCCTTTATTCACCTCCCGTGTAGCTGTGAGTGTGTGAGCCTGCAGGGCCCCATGGAATTGCCTAGAAGTAGGCTGAATCGCTGCAAGGGCTGAACAGCAGTATCGGGCAGGCTCGGGCAACGCGCGGCCCGTTCGGGTTATCGCTTCTCGGCCTTTTGGCTAAGATCAAGTGTAGTATCTGTTCTTATCAGTTTAATATCTGATACGTCCCCTATCTGGGGACCATATATTAAATGGATTTTTAGAACAGGGAGATGGAAATAGAGCTTGCTCTGTCCACTCCACGCATTGACCTGGTATTGCAGTATTTCCAGGACCGGTGCACCCTTTCCTTATGTGTTGACTAAAAGCAGATTCCAAAAGTGTTTTTTGTCTTTGCTATTGTTTCTGTCTTTCTGAAGGGATCTCCCCTTTTAATCCCATTATTTCAACACCTGTTGGACAATGCATGAGTGATAATGAGCTCATTGATTAAATGCAATTAATGAATAGATTGCCACCTCTTGTTGTGTGTCGTCTGTGTTTCTGTGTTTCCGGCATTTCACATTGGAACACCTCATTCACCTTCCTTGTCTTCTCTCCGCCCTCCCTTTTAGGTAAGTTAAAGAGCTGCACCTGAGCCAGCCACTGATTGATTGATTGATTGATTGATTGATTGATTGATTGATTGATTGATTGATGCAGCACAACAGTCAAATAGTGGAGTGGAGTAGGGGAACAGCAAACAGCCAATAAAGCAGCCCGCCCGCTCGCCTGCCCGCCACAATGGACCTACCTGTGTACACTAGATGGATGTGATGGAATGTACTGTCGTCCCTACATTTCAAGAAGAAGTAAGAATTGCAGTTGCAACAAAGCCTTGCTTGCCTACAAAGAGAGCAGCAATTTGGATTTGTTACTATGTTACCTAGAAGAATAACAAACTGTGCAAGGATGGAGGTTGTAGGAGCAAGGAGAAGTTGTCTGTAAAGTTGGTGGATGCCTATTTTCCATTTTGCAGTCCCTTGTCTCCCTCTTGTGGCCTCCTGGAGGCAACTAGCTGTGCAAAAAAAAGACAGCCTGGCGGCCGGCTGTTGCAGTGTTGCCCTCTCAGGCAACACTGAGTGACTGACTGAGCCTCACCGTCTTATATAAAGTTCAGACGGAACTTTGCACGTGTCATAGTGGAGCCCTCAGGATTCCAGAGCCAGCTTTCTGACATCATAATGGGGCCTCAGAGATAAAAGCCTGGGCCCAGGCAGTGTTGGTCAGTGCTGCTCAGCAGGCAGCACTGGACTGGACTGGATTACAGCTGATACAAGGTGTGAAGGAACAAGGGGTGGCTGTGGGCATGCACTTGCTGCCGCTGCCAGTGTTTATCTGCATGGCAGCAGGGCATTTGGGCGTTGCCAGGAAGGCGTTTTTATGTAGATTCCTCCTCTTTCAGCACTGCATTGTGGTGCAAGCAAAAGAAGCAAATCCTGTCTGGCTTCCTCTCCGGCCTTTATTCACCTCCCGTGTAGCTGTGAGTGTGTGAGCCTGCAGGGCCCCATGGAATTGCCTAGAAGTAGGCTGAATCGCTGCAAGGGCTGAACAGCAGTATCGGGCAGGCTCGGGCAACGCGCGGCCCGTTCGGGTTATCGCTTCTCGGCCTTTTGGCTAAGATCAAGTGTAGTATCTGTTCTTATCAGTTTAATATCTGATACGTCCCCTATCTGGGGACCATATATTAAATGGATTTTTAGAACAGGGAGATGGAAATAGAGCTTGCTCTGTCCACTCCACGCATTGACCTGGTATTGCAGTATTTCCAGGACCGGTGCACCCTTTCCTTATGTGTTGACTAAAAGCAGATTCCAAAAGTGTTTTTTGTCTTTGCTATTGTTTCTGTCTTTCTGAAGGGATCTCCCCTTTTAATCCCATTATTTCAACACCTGTTGGACAATGCATGAGTGATAATGAGCTCATTGATTAAATGCAATTAATGAATAGATTGCCACCTCTTGTTGTGTGTCGTCTGTGTTTCTGTGTTTCCGGCATTTCACATTGGAACACCTCATTCACCTTCCTTGTCTTCTCTCCGCCCTCCCTTTTAGGTAAGTTAAAGAGCTGCACCTGAGCCAGCCACTGATTGATTGATTGATTGATTGATTGATTGATTGATTGATTGATTGATTGATTGATTGATGCAGCACAACAGTCAAATAGTGGAGTGGAGTAGGGGAACAGCAAACAGCCAATAAAGCAGCCCGCCCGCTCGCCTGCCCGCCACAATGGACCTACCTGTGTACACTAGATGGATGTGATGGAATGTACTGTCGTCCCTACATTTCAAGAAGAAGTAAGAATTGCAGTTGCAACAAAGCCTTGCTTGCCTACAAAGAGAGCAGCAATTTGGATTTGTTACTATGTTACCTAGAAGAATAACAAACTGTGCAAGGATGGAGGTTGTAGGAGCAAGGAGAAGTTGTCTGTAAAGTTGGTGGATGCCTATTTTCCATTTTGCAGTCCCTTGTCTCCCTCTTGTGGCCTCCTGGAGGCAACTAGCTGTGCAAAAAAAAGACAGCCTGGCGGCCGGCTGTTGCAGTGTTGCCCTCTCAGGCAACACTGAGTGACTGACTGAGCCTCACCGTCTTATATAAAGTTCAGACGGAACTTTGCACGTGTCATAGTGGAGCCCTCAGGATTCCAGAGCCAGCTTTCTGACATCATAATGGGGCCTCAGAGATAAAAGCCTGGGCCCAGGCAGTGTTGGTCAGTGCTGCTCAGCAGGCAGCACTGGACTGGACTGGATTACAGCTGATACAAGGTGTGAAGGAACAAGGGGTGGCTGTGGGCATGCACTTGCTGCCGCTGCCAGTGTTTATCTGCATGGCAGCAGGGCATTTGGGCGTTGCCAGGAAGGCGTTTTTATGTAGATTCCTCCTCTTTCAGCACTGCATTGTGGTGCAAGCAAAAGAAGCAAATCCTGTCTGGCTTCCTCTCCGGCCTTTATTCACCTCCCGTGTAGCTGTGAGTGTGTGAGCCTGCAGGGCCCCATGGAATTGCCTAGAAGTAGGCTGAATCGCTGCAAGGGCTGAACAGCAGTATCGGGCAGGCTCGGGCAACGCGCGGCCCGTTCGGGTTATCGCTTCTCGGCCTTTTAGCTAAGATCAAGTGTAGTATCTGTTCTTATCAGTTTAATATCTGATACGTCCCCTATCTGGGGACCATATATTAAATGGATTTTTAGAACAGGGAGATGGAAATAGAGCTTGCTCTGTCCACTCCACGCATTGACCTGGTATTGCAGTATTTCCAGGACCGGTGCACCCTTTCCTTATGTGTTGACTAAAAGCAGATTCCAAAAGTGTTTTTTGTCTTTGCTATTGTTTCTGTCTTTCTGAAGGGATCTCCCCTTTTAATCCCATTATTTCAACACCTGTTGGACAATGCATGAGTGATAATGAGCTCATTGATTAAATGCAATTAATGAATAGATTGCCACCTCTTGTTGTGTGTCGTCTGTGTTTCTGTGTTTCCGGCATTTCACATTGGAACACCTCATTCACCTTCCTTGTCTTCTCTCCGCCCTCCCTTTTAGGTAAGTTAAAGAGCTGCACCTGAGCCAGCCACTGATTGATTGATTGATTGATTGATTGATTGATTGATTGATTGATTGATTGATTGATGCAGCACAACAGTCAAATAGTGGAGTGGAGTAGGGGAACAGCAAACAGCCAATAAAGCAGCCCGCCCGCTCGCCTGCCCGCCACAATGGACCTACCTGTGTACACTAGATGGATGTGATGGAATGTACTGTCGTCCCTACATTTCAAGAAGAAGTAAGAATTGCAGTTGCAACAAAGCCTTGCTTGCCTACAAAGAGAGCAGCAATTTGGATTTGTTACTATGTTACCTAGAAGAATAACAAACTGTGCAAGGATGGAGGTTGTAGGAGCAAGGAGAAGTTGTCTGTAAAGTTGGTGGATGCCTATTTTCCATTTTGCAGTCCCTTGTCTCCCTCTTGTGGCCTCCTGGAGGCAACTAGCTGTGCAAAAAAAAGACAGCCTGGCGGCCGGCTGTTGCAGTGTTGCCCTCTCAGGCAACACTGAGTGACTGACTGAGCCTCACCGTCTTATATAAAGTTCAGACGGAACTTTGCACGTGTCATAGTGGAGCCCTCAGGATTCCAGAGCCAGCTTTCTGACATCATAATGGGGCCTCAGAGATAAAAGCCTGGGCCCAGGCAGTGTTGGTCAGTGCTGCTCAGCAGGCAGCACTGGACTGGACTGGATTACAGCTGATACAAGGTGTGAAGGAACAAGGGGTGGCTGTGGGCATGCACTTGCTGCCGCTGCCAGTGTTTATCTGCATGGCAGCAGGGCATTTGGGCGTTGCCAGGAAGGCGTTTTTATGTAGATTCCTCCTCTTTCAGCACTGCATTGTGGTGCAAGCAAAAGAAGCAAATCCTGTCTGGCTTCTAGCTGTGAGTGTGTGAGCCTGCAGGGCCCCATGGAATTGCCTAGAAGTAGGCTGAATCGCTGCAAGGGCTGAACAGCAGTATCGGGCAGGCTCGGGCAACGCGCGGCCCGTTCGGGTTATCGCTTCTCGGCCTTTTGGCTAAGATCAAGTGTAGTATCTGTTCTTATCAGTTTAATATCTGATACGTCCCCTATCTGGGGACCATATATTAAATGGATTTTTAGAACAGGGAGATGGAAATAGAGCTTGCTCTGTCCACTCCACGCATTGACCTGGTATTGCAGTATTTCCAGGACCGGTGCACCCTTTCCTTATGTGTTGACTAAAAGCAGATTCCAAAAGTGTTTTTTGTCTTTGCTATTGTTTCTGTCTTTCTGAAGGGATCTCCCCTTTTAATCCCATTATTTCAACACCTGTTGGACAATGCATGAGTGATAATGAGCTCATTGATTAAATGCAATTAATGAATAGATTGCCACCTCTTGTTGTGTGTCGTCTGTGTTTCTGTGTTTCCGGCATTTCACATTGGAACACCTCATTCACCTTCCTTGTCTTCTCTCCGCCCTCCCTTTTAGGTAAGTTAAAGAGCTGCACCTGAGCCAGCCACTGATTGATTGATTGATTGATTGATTGATTGATTGATTGATTGATTGATTGCAGCACAACAGTCAAATAGTGGAGTGGAGTAGGGGAACAGCAAACAGCCAATAAAGCAGCCCGCCCGCTCGCCTGCCCGCCACAATGGACCTACCTGTGTACACTAGATGGATGTGATGGAATGTACTGTCGTCCCTACATTTCAAGAAGAAGTAAGAATTGCAGTTGCAACAAAGCCTTGCTTGCCTACAAAGAGAGCAGCAATTTGGATTTGTTACTATGTTACCTAGAAGAATAACAAACTGTGCAAGGATGGAGGTTGTAGGAGCAAGGAGAAGTTGTCTGTAAAGTTGGTGGATGCCTATTTTCCATTTTGCAGTCCCTTGTCTCCCTCTTGTGGCCTCCTGGAGGCAACTAGCTGTGCAAAAAAAAGACAGCCTGGCGGCCGGCTGTTGCAGTGTTGCCCTCTCAGGCAACACTGAGTGACTGACTGAGCCTCACCGTCTTATATAAAGTTCAGACGGAACTTTGCACGTGTCATAGTGGAGCCCTCAGGATTCCAGAGCCAGCTTTCTGACATCATAATGGGGCCTCAGAGATAAAAGCCTGGGCCCAGGCAGTGTTGGTCAGTGCTGCTCAGCAGGCAGCACTGGACTGGACTGGATTACAGCTGATACAAGGTGTGAAGGAACAAGGGGTGGCTGTGGGCATGCACTTGCTGCCGCTGCCAGTGTTTATCTGCATGGCAGCAGGGCATTTGGGCGTTGCCAGGAAGGCGTTTTTATGTAGATTCCTCCTCTTTCAGCACTGCATTGTGGTGCAAGCAAAAGAAGCAAATCCTGTCTGGCTTCCTCTCCGGCCTTTATTCACCTCCCGTGTAGCTGTGAGTGTGTGAGCCTGCAGGGCCCCATGGAATTGCCTAGAAGTAGGCTGAATCGCTGCAAGGGCTGAACAGCAGTATCGGGCAGGCTCGGGCAACGCGCGGCCCGTTCGGGTTATCGCTTCTCGGCCTTTTGGCTAAGATCAAGTGTAGTATCTGTTCTTATCAGTTTAATATCTGATACGTCCCCTATCTGGGGACCATATATTAAATGGATTTTTAGAACAGGGAGATGGAAATAGAGCTTGCTCTGTCCACTCCACGCATTGACCTGGTATTGCAGTATTTCCAGGACCGGTGCACCCTTTCCTTATGTGTTGACTAAAAGCAGATTCCAAAAGTGTTTTTTGTCTTTGCTATTGTTTCTGTCTTTCTGAAGGGATCTCCCCTTTTAATCCCATTATTTCAACACCTGTTGGACAATGCATGAGTGATAATGAGCTCATTGATTAAATGCAATTAATGAATAGATTGCCACCTCTTGTTGTGTGTCGTCTGTGTTTCTGTGTTTCCGGCATTTCACATTGGAACACCTCATTCACCTTCCTTGTCTTCTCTCCGCCCTCCCTTTTAGGTAAGTTAAAGAGCTGCACCTGAGCCAGCCACTGATTGATTGATTGATTGATTGATTGATTGATTGATTGATTGATTGATTGATTGATTGATTGCAGCACAACAGTCAAATAGTGGAGTGGAGTAGGGGAACAGCAAACAGCCAATAAAGCAGCCCGCCCGCTCGCCTGCCCGCCACAATGGACCTACCTGTGTACACTAGATGGATGTGATGGAATGTACTGTCGTCCCTACATTTCAAGAAGAAGTAAGAATTGCAGTTGCAACAAAGCCTTGCTTGCCTACAAAGAGAGCCAAAGAGAGCAGCAATTTCAAGGATGGAGGTTGTAGGAGCAAGGAGAAGTTGTCTGTAAAGTTGGTGGATGCCTATTTTCCATTTTGCAGTCCCTTGTCTCCCTCTTGTGGCCTCCTGGAGGCAACTAGCTGTGCAAAAAAAAGACAGCCTGGCGGCCGGCTGTTGCAGTGTTGCCCTCTCAGGCAACACTGAGTGACTGACTGAGCCTCACCGTCTTATATAAAGTTCAGACGGAACTTTGCACGTGTCATAGTGGAGCCCTCAGGATTCCAGAGCCAGCTTTCTGACATCATAATGGGGCCTCAGAGATAAAAGCCTGGGCCCAGGCAGTGTTGGTCAGTGCTGCTCAGCAGGCAGCACTGGACTGGACTGGATTACAGCTGATACAAGGTGTGAAGGAACAAGGGGTGGCTGTGGGCATGCACTTGCTGCCGCTGCCAGTGTTTATCTGCATGGCAGCAGGGCATTTGGGCGTTGCCAGGAAGGCGTTTTTATGTAGATTCCTCCTCTTTCAGCACTGCATTGTGGTGCAAGCAAAAGAAGCAAATCCTGTCTGGCTTCCTCTCCGGCCTTTATTCACCTCCCGTGTAGCTGTGAGTGTGTGAGCCTGCAGGGCCCCATGGAATTGCCTAGAAGTAGGCTGAATCGCTGCAAGGGCTGAACAGCAGTATTGGGCAGGCTCGGGCAACGCGCGGCCCGTTCGGGTTATCGCTTCTCGGCCTTTTGGCTAAGATCAAGTGTAGTATCTGTTCTTATCAGTTTAATATCTGATACGTCCCCTATCTGGGGACCATATATTAAATGGATTTTTAGAACAGGGAGATGGAAATAGAGCTTGCTCTGTCCACTCCACGCATTGACCTGGTATTGCAGTATTTCCAGGACCGGTGCACCCTTTCCTTATGTGTTGACTAAAAGCAGATTCCAAAAGTGTTTTTTGTCTTTGCTATTGTTTCTGTCTTTCTGAAGGGATCTCCCCTTTTAATCCCATTATTTCAACACCTGTTGGACAATGCATGAGTGATAATGAGCTCATTGATTAAATGCAATTAATGAATAGATTGCCACCTCTTGTTGTGTGTCGTCTGTGTTTCTGTGTTTCCGGCATTTCACATTGGAACACCTCATTCACCTTCCTTGTCTTCTCTCCGCCCTCCCTTTTAGGTAAGTTAAAGAGCTGCACCTGAGCCAGCCACTGATTGATTGATTGATTGATTGATTGATTGATTGATTGATTGATTGATTGATTGATTGATGCAGCACAACAGTCAAATAGTGGAGTGGAGTAGGGGAACAGCAAACAGCCAATAAAGCAGCCCGCCCGCTCGCCTGCCCGCCACAATGGACCTACCTGTGTACACTAGATGGATGTGATGGAATGTACTGTCGTCCCTACATTTCAAGAAGAAGTAAGAATTGCAGTTGCAACAAAGCCTTGCTTGCCTACAAAGAGAGCAGCAATTTGGATTTGTTACTATGTTACCTAGAAGAATAACAAACTGTGCAAGGATGGAGGTTGTAGGAGCAAGGAGAAGTTGTCTGTAAAGTTGGTGGATGCCTATTTTCCATTTTGCAGTCCCTTGTCTCCCTCTTGTGGCCTCCTGGAGGCAACTAGCTGTGCAAAAAAAAGACAGCCTGGCGGCCGGCTGTTGCAGTGTTGCCCTCTCAGGCAACACTGAGTGACTGACTGAGCCTCACCGTCTTATATAAAGTTCAGACGGAACTTTGCACGTGTCATAGTGGAGCCCTCAGGATTCCAGAGCCAGCTTTCTGACATCATAATGGGGCCTCAGAGATAAAAGCCTGGGCCCAGGCAGTGTTGGTCAGTGCTGCTCAGCAGGCAGCACTGGACTGGACTGGATTACAGCTGATACAAGGTGTGAAGGAACAAGGGGTGGCTGTGGGCATGCACTTGCTGCCGCTGCCAGTGTTTATCTGCATGGCAGCAGGGCATTTGGGCGTTGCCAGGAAGGCGTTTTTATGTAGATTCCTCCTCTTTCAGCACTGCATTGTGGTGCAAGCAAAAGAAGCAAATCCTGTCTGGCTTCCTCTCCGGCCTTTATTCACCTCCCGTGTAGCTGTGAGTGTGTGAGCCTGCAGGGCCCCATGGAATTGCCTAGAAGTAGGCTGAATCGCTGCAAGGGCTGAACAGCAGTATCGGGCAGGCTCGGGCAACGCGCGGCCCGTTCGGGTTATCGCTTCTCGGCCTTTTGGCTAAGATCAAGTGTAGTATCTGTTCTTATCAGTTTAATATCTGATACGTCCCCTATCTGGGGACCATATATTAAATGGATTTTTAGAACAGGGAGATGGAAATAGAGCTTGCTCTGTCCACTCCACGCATTGACCTGGTATTGCAGTATTTCCAGGACCGGTGCACCCTTTCCTTATGTGTTGACTAAAAGCAGATTCCAAAAGTGTTTTTTGTCTTTGCTATTGTTTCTGTCTTTCTGAAGGGATCTCCCCTTTTAATCCCATTATTTCAACACCTGTTGGACAATGCATGAGTGATAATGAGCTCATTGATTAAATGCAATTAATGAATAGATTGCCACCTCTTGTTGTGTGTCGTCTGTGTTTCTGTGTTTCCGGCATTTCACATTGGAACACCTCATTCACCTTCCTTGTCTTCTCTCCGCCCTCCCTTTTAGGTAAGTTAAAGAGCTGCACCTGAGCCAGCCACTGATTGATTGATTGATTGATTGATTGATTGATTGATTGATTGATTGATGCAGCACAACAGTCAAATAGTGGAGTGGAGTAGGGGAACAGCAAACAGCCAATAAAGCAGCCCGCCCGCTCGCCTGCCCGCCACAATGGACCTACCTGTGTACACTAGATGGATGTGATGGAATGTACTGTCGTCCCTACATTTCAAGAAGAAGTAAGAATTGCAGTTGCAACAAAGCCTTGCTTGCCTACAAAGAGAGCAGCAATTTGGATTTGTTACTATGTTACCTAGAAGAATAACAAACTGTGCAAGGATGGAGGTTGTAGGAGCAAGGAGAAGTTGTCTGTAAAGTTGGTGGATGCCTATTTTCCATTTTGCAGTCCCTTGTCTCCCTCTTGTGGCCTCCTGGAGGCAACTAGCTGTGCAAAAAAAAGACAGCCTGGCGGCCGGCTGTTGCAGTGTTGCCCTCTCAGGCAACACTGAGTGACTGACTGAGCCTCACCGTCTTATATAAAGTTCAGACGGAACTTTGCACGTGTCATAGTGGAGCCCTCAGGATTCCAGAGCCAGCTTTCTGACATCATAATGGGGCCTCAGAGATAAAAGCCTGGGCCCAGGCAGTGTTGGTCAGTGCTGCTCAGCAGGCAGCACTGGACTGGACTGGATTACAGCTGATACAAGGTGTGAAGGAACAAGGGGTGGCTGTGGGCATGCACTTGCTGCCGCTGCCAGTGTTTATCTGCATGGCAGCAGGGCATTTGGGCGTTGCCAGGAAGGCGTTTTTATGTAGATTCCTCCTCTTTCAGCACTGCATTGTGGTGCAAGCAAAAGAAGCAAATCCTGTCTGGCTTCCTCTCCGGCCTTTATTCACCTCCCGTGTAGCTGTGAGTGTGTGAGCCTGCAGGGCCCCATGGAATTGCCTAGAAGTAGGCTGAATCGCTGCAAGGGCTGAACAGCAGTATCGGGCAGGCTCGGGCAACGCGCGGCCCGTTCGGGTTATCGCTTCTCGGCCTTTTGGCTAAGATCAAGTGTAGTATCTGTTCTTATCAGTTTAATATCTGATACGTCCCCTATCTGGGGACCATATATTAAATGGATTTTTAGAACAGGGAGATGGAAATAGAGCTTGCTCTGTCCACTCCACGCATTGACCTGGTATTGCAGTATTTCCAGGACCGGTGCACCCTTTCCTTATGTGTTGACTAAAAGCAGATTCCAAAAGTGTTTTTTGTCTTTGCTATTGTTTCTGTCTTTCTGAAGGGATCTCCCCTTTTAATCCCATTATTTCAACACCTGTTGGACAATGCATGAGTGATAATGAGCTCATTGATTAAATGCAATTAATGAATAGATTGCCACCTCTTGTTGTGTGTCGTCTGTGTTTCTGTGTTTCCGGCATTTCACATTGGAACACCTCATTCACCTTCCTTGTCTTCTCTCCGCCCTCCCTTTTAGGTAAGTTAAAGAGCTGCACCTGAGCCAGCCACTGATTGATTGATTGATTGATTGATTGATTGATTGATTGATTGATTGATTGATTGATGCAGCACAACAGTCAAATAGTGGAGTGGAGTAGGGGAACAGCAAACAGCCAATAAAGCAGCCCGCCCGCTCGCCTGCCCGCCACAATGGACCTACCTGTGTACACTAGATGGATGTGATGGAATGTACTGTCGTCCCTACATTTCAAGAAGAAGTAAGAATTGCAGTTGCAACAAAGCCTTGCTTGCCTACAAAGAGAGCAGCAATTTGGATTTGTTACTATGTTACCTAGAAGAATAACAAACTGTGCAAGGATGGAGGTTGTAGGAGCAAGGAGAAGTTGTCTGTAAAGTTGGTGGATGCCTATTTTCCATTTTGCAGTCCCTTGTCTCCCTCTTGTGGCCTCCTGGAGGCAACTAGCTGTGCAAAAAAAAGACAGCCTGGCGGCCGGCTGTTGCAGTGTTGCCCTCTCAGGCAACACTGAGTGACTGACTGAGCCTCACCGTCTTATATAAAGTTCAGACGGAACTTTGCACGTGTCATAGTGGAGCCCTCAGGATTCCAGAGCCAGCTTTCTGACATCATAATGGGGCCTCAGAGATAAAACCCTGGGCCCAGGCAGTGTTGGTCAGTGCTGCTCAGCAGGCAGCACTGGACTGGACTGGATTACAGCTGATACAAGGTGTGAAGGAACAAGGGGTGGCTGTGGGCATGCACTTGCTGCCGCTGCCAGTGTTTATCTGCATGGCAGCAGGGCATTTGGGCGTTGCCAGGAAGGCGTTTTTATGTAGATTCCTCCTCTTTCAGCACTGCATTGTGGTGCAAGCAAAATAAGCAAATCCTGTCTGGCTTCCTCTCCGGCCTTTATTCACCTCCCGTGTAGCTGTGAGTGTGTGAGCCTGCAGGGCCCCATGGAATTGCCTAGAAGTAGGCTGAATCGCTGCAAGGGCTGAACAGCAGTATCGGGCAGGCTCGGGCAACGCGCGGCCCGTTCGGGTTATCGCTTCTCGGCCTTTTGGCTAAGATCAAGTGTAGTATCTGTTCTTATCAGTTTAATATCTGATACGTCCCCTATCTGGGGACCATATATTAAATGGATTTTTAGAACAGGGAGATGGAAATAGAGCTTGCTCTGTCCACTCCACGCATTGACCTGGTATTGCAGTATTTCCAGGACCGGTGCACCCTTTCCTTATGTGTTGACTAAAAGCAGATTCCAAAAGTGTTTTTTGTCTTTGCTATTGTTTCTGTCTTTCTGAAGGGATCTCCCCTTTTAATCCCATTATTTCAACACCTGTTGGACAATGCATGAGTGATAATGAGCTCATTGATTAAATGCAATTAATGAATAGATTGCCACCTCTTGTTGTGTGTCGTCTGTGTTTCTGTGTTTCCGGCATTTCACATTGGAACACCTCATTCACCTTCCTTGTCTTCTCTCCGCCCTCCCTTTTAGGTAAGTTAAAGAGCTGCACCTGAGCCAGCCACTGATTGATTGATTGATTGATTGATTGATTGATTGATGATTGATGCAGCACAACAGTCAAATAGTGGAGTGGAGTAGGGGAACAGCAAACAGCCAATAAAGCAACCCGCCCGCTCGCCTGCCCGCCACAATGGACCTACCTGTGTACACTAGATGGATGTGATGGAATGTACTGTCGTCCCTACATTTCAAGAAGAAGTAAGAATTGCAGTTGCAACAAAGCCTTGCTTGCCTACAAAGAGAGCAGCAATTTGGATTTGTTACTATGTTACCTAGAAGAATAACAAACTGTGCAAGGATGGAGGTTGTAGGAGCAAGGAGAAGTTGTCTGTAAAGTTGGTGGATGCCTATTTTCCATTTTGCAGTCCCTTGTCTCCCTCTTGTGGCCTCCTGGAGGCAACTAGCTGTGCAAAAAAAAGACAGCCTGGCGGCCGGCTGTTGCAGTGTTGCCCTCTCAGGCAACACTGAGTGACTGACTGAGCCTCACCGTCTTATATAAAGTTCAGACGGAACTTTGCACGTGTCATAGTGGAGCCCTCAGGATTCCAGAGCCAGCTTTCTGACATCATAATGGGGCCTCAGAGATAAAAGCCTGGGCCCAGGCAGTGTTGGTCAGTGCTGCTCAGCAGGCAGCACTGGACTGGACTGGATTACAGCTGATACAAGGTGTGAAGGAACAAGGGGTGGCTGTGGGCATGCACTTGCTGCCGCTGCCAGTGTTTATCTGCATGTCAGCAGGGCATTTGGGCGTTGCCAGGAAGGCGTTTTTATGTAGATTCCTCCTCTTTCAGCACTGCATTGTGGTGCAAGCAAAAGAAGCAAATCCTGTCTGGCTTCCTCTCCGGCCTTTATTCACCTCCCGTGTAGCTGTGAGTGTGTGAGCCTGCAGGGCCCCATGGAATTGCCTAGGAGTAGGCTGAATCGCTGCAAGGGCTGAACAGCAGTATCGGGCAGGCTCGGGCAACGCGCGGCCCGTTCGGGTTATCGCTTCTCGGCCTTTTGGCTAAGATCAAGTGTAGTATCTGTTCTTATCAGTTTAATATCTGATACGTCCCCTATCTGGGGACCATATATTAAATGGATTTTTAGAACAGGGAGATGGAAATAGAGCTTGCTCTGTCCACTCCACGCATTGACCTGGTATTGCAGTATTTCCAGGACCGGTGCACCCTTTCCTTATGTGTTGACTAAAAGCAGATTCCAAAAGTGTTTTTTGTCTTTGCTATTGTTTCTGTCTTTCTGAAGGGATCTCCCCTTTTAATCCCATTATTTCAACACCTGTTGGACAATGCATGAGTGATAATGAGCTCATTGATTAAATGCAATTAATGAATAGATTGCCACCTCTTGTTGTGTGTCGTCTGTGTTTCTGTGTTTCCGGCATTTCACATTGGAACACCTCATTCACCTTCCTTGTCTTCTCTCCGCCCTCCCTTTTAGGTAAGTTAAAGAGCTGCACCTGAGCCAGCCACTGATTGATTGATTGATTGATTGATTGATTGATTGATTGATTGATTGATTGATTGATGCAGCACAACAGTCAAATAGTGGAGTGGAGTAGGGGAACAGCAAACAGCCAATAAAGCAGCCCGCCCGCTCGCCTGCCCGCCACAATGGACCTACCTGTGTACACTAGATGGATGTGATGGAATGTACTGTCGTCCCTACATTTCAAGAAGAAGTAAGAATTGCAGTTGCAACAAAGCCTTGCTTGCCTACAAAGAGAGCAGCAATTTGGATTTGTTACTATGTTACCTAGAAGAATAACAAACTGTGCAAGGATGGAGGTTGTAGGAGCAAGGAGAAGTTGTCTGTAAAGTTGGTGGATGCCTATTTTCCATTTTGCAGTCCCTTGTCTCCCTCTTGTGGCCTCCTGGAGGCAACTAGCTGTGCAAAAAAAAGACAGCCTGGCGGCCGGCTGTTGCAGTGTTGCCCTCTCAGGCAACACTGAGTGACTGACTGAGCCTCACCGTCTTATATAAAGTTCAGACGGAACTTTGCACGTGTCATAGTGGAGCCCTCAGGATTCCAGAGCCAGCTTTCTGACATCATAATGGGGCCTCAGAGATAAAAGCCTGGGCCCAGGCAGTGTTGGTCAGTGCTGCTCAGCAGGCAGCACTGGACTGGACTGGATTACAGCTGATACAAGGTGTGAAGGAACAAGGGGTGGCTGTGGGCATGCACTTGCGGCCGCTGCCAGTGTTTATCTGCATGGCAGCAGGGCATTTGGGCGTTGCCAGGAAGGCGTTTTTATGTAGATTCCTCCTCTTTCAGCACTGCATTGTGGTGCAAGCAAAAGAAGCAAATCCTGTCTGGCTTCCTCTCCGGCCTTTATTCACCTCCCGTGTAGCTGTGAGTGTGTGAGCCTGCAGGGCCCCATGGAATTGCCTAGAAGTAGGCTGAATCGCTGCAAGGGCTGAACAGCAGTATCGGGCAGGCTCGGGCAACGCGCGGCCCGTTCGGGTTATCGCTTCTCGGCCTTTTGGCTAAGATCAAGTGTAGTATCTGTTCTTATCAGTTTAATATCTGATACGTCCCCTATCTGGGGACCATATATTAAATGGATTTTTAGAACAGGGAGATGGAAATAGAGCTTGCTCTGTCCACTCCACGCATTGACCTGGTATTGCAGTATTTCCAGGACCGGTGCACCCTTTCCTTATGTGTTGACTAAAAGCAGATTCCAAAAGTGTTTTTTGTCTTTGCTATTGTTTCTGTCTTTCTGAAGGGATCTCCCCTTTTAATCCCATTATTTCAACACCTGTTGGACAATGCATGAGTGATAATGAGCTCATTGATTAAATGCAATTAATGAATAGATTGCCACCTCTTGTTGTGTGTCGTCTGTGTTTCTGTGTTTCCGGCATTTCACATTGGAACACCTCATTCACCTTCCTTGTCTTCTCTCCGCCCTCCCTTTTAGGTAAGTTAAAGAGCTGCACCTGAGCCAGCCACTGATTGATTGATTGATTGATTGATTGATTGATTGATGCAGCACAACAGTCAAATAGTGGAGTGGAGTAGGGGAACAGCAAACAGCCAATAAAGCAGCCCGCCCGCTCGCCTGCCCGCCACAATGGACCTACCTGTGTACACTAGATGGATGTGATGGAATGTACTGTCGTCCCTACATTTCAAGAAGAAGTAAGAATTGCAGTTGCAACAAAGCCTTGCTTGCCTACAAAGAGAGCAGCAATTTGGATTTGTTACTATGTTACCTAGAAGAATAACAAACTGTGCAAGGATGGAGGTTGTAGGAGCAAGGAGAAGTTGTCTGTAAAGTTGGTGGATGCCTATTTTCCATTTTGCAGTCCCTTGTCTCCCTCTTGTGGCCTCCTGGAGGCAACTAGCTGTGCAAAAAAAAGACAGCCTGGCGGCCGGCTGTTGCAGTGTTGCCCTCTCAGGCAACACTGAGTGACTGACTGAGCCTCACCGTCTTATATAAAGTTCAGACGGAACTTTGCACGTGTCATAGTGGAGCCCTCAGGATTCCAGAGCCAGCTTTCTGACATCATAATGGGGCCTCAGAGATAAAAGCCTGGGCCCAGGCAGTGTTGGTCAGTGCTGCTCAGCAGGCAGCACTGGACTGGACTGGATTACAGCTGATACAAGGTGTGAAGGAACAAGGGGTGGCTGTGGGCATGCACTTGCTGCCGCTGCCAGTGTTTATCTGCATGGCAGCAGGGCATTTGGGCGTTGCCAGGAAGGCGTTTTTATGTAGATTCCTCCTCTTTCAGCACTGCATTGTGGTGCAAGCAAAAGAAGCAAATCCTGTCTGGCTTCCTCTCCGGCCTTTATTCACCTCCCGTGTAGCTGTGAGTGTGTGAGCCTGCAGGGCCCCATGGAATTGCCTAGAAGTAGGCTGAATCGCTGCAAGGGCTGAACAGCAGTATCGGGCAGGCTCGGGCAACGCGCGGCCCGTTCGGGTTATCGCTTCTCGGCCTTTTGGCTAAGATCAAGTGTAGTATCTGTTCTTATCAGTTTAATATCTGATACGTCCCCTATCTGGGGACCATATATTAAATGGATTTTTAGAACAGGGAGATGGAAATAGAGCTTGCTCTGTCCACTCCACGCATTGACCTGGTATTGCAGTATTTCCAGGACCGGTGCACCCTTTCCTTATGTGTTGACTAAAAGCAGATTCCAAAAGTGTTTTTTGTCTTTGCTATTGTTTCTGTCTTTCTGAAGGGATCTCCCCTTTTAATCCCATTATTTCAACACCTGTTGGACAATGCATGAGTGATAATGAGCTCATTGATTAAATGCAATTAATGAATAGATTGCCACCTCTTGTTGTGTGTCGTCTGTGTTTCTGTGTTTCCGGCATTTCACATTGGAACACCTCATTCACCTTCCTTGTCTTCTCTCCGCCCTCCCTTTTAGGTAAGTTAAAGAGCTGCACCTGAGCCAGCCACTGATTGATTGATTGATTGATTGATTGATTGATTGATTGATGCAGCACAACAGTCAAATAGTGGAGTGGAGTAGGGGAACAGCAAACAGCCAATAAAGCAGCCCGCCCGCTCGCCTGCCCGCCACAATGGACCTACCTGTGTACACTAGATGGATGTGATGGAATGTACTGTCGTCCCTACATTTCAAGAAGAAGTAAGAATTGCAGTTGCAACAAAGCCTTGCTTGCCTACAAAGAGAGCAGCAATTTGGATTTGTTACTATGTTACCTAGAAGAATAACAAACTGTGCAAGGATGGAGGTTGTAGGAGCAAGGAGAAGTTGTCTGTAAAGTTGGTGGATGCCTATTTTCCATTTTGCAGTCCCTTGTCTCCCTCTTGTGGCCTCCTGGAGGCAACTAGCTGTGCAAAAAAAAGACAGCCTGGCAGCCGGCTGTTGCAGTGTTGCCCTCTCAGGCAACACTGAGTGACTGACTGAGCCTCACCGTCTTATATAAAGTTCAGACGGAACTTTGCACGTGTCATAGTGGAGCCCTCAGGATTCCAGAGCCAGCTTTCTGACATCATAATGGGGCCTCAGAGATAAAAGCCTGGGCCCAGGCAGTGTTGGTCAGTGCTGCTCAGCAGGCAGCACTGGACTGGACTGGATTACAGCTGATACAAGGTGTGAAGGAACAAGGGGTGGCTGTGGGCATGCACTTGCTGCCGCTGCCAGTGTTTATCTGCATGGCAGCAGGGCATTTGGGCGTTGCCAGGATGGCGTTTTTATGTAGATTCCTCCTCTTTCAGCACTGCATTGTGGTGCAAGCAAAAGAAGCAAATCCTGTCTGGCTTCCTCTCCGGCCTTTATTCACCTCCCGTGTAGCTGTGAGTGTGTGAGCCTGCAGGGCCCCATGGAATTGCCTAGAAGTAGGCTGAATCGCTGCAAGGGCTGAACAGCAGTATCGGGCAGGCTCGGGCAACGCGCGGCCCGTTCGGGTTATCGCTTCTCGGCCTTTTGGCTAAGATCAAGTGTAGTATCTGTTCTTATCAGTTTAATATCTGATACGTCCCCTATCTGGGGACCATATATTAAATGGATTTTTAGAACAGGGAGATGGAAATAGAGCTTGCTCTGTCCACTCCACGCATTGACCTGGTATTGCAGTATTTCCAGGACCGGTGCACCCTTTCCTTATGTGTTGACTAAAAGCAGATTCCAAAAGTGTTTTTTGTCTTTGCTATTGTTTCTGTCTTTCTGAAGGGATCTCCCCTTTTAATCCCATTATTTCAACACCTGTTGGACAATGCATGAGTGATAATGAGCTCATTGATTAAATGCAATTAATGAATAGATTGCCACCTCTTGTTGTGTGTCGTCTGTGTTTCTGTGTTTCCGGCATTTCACATTGGAACACCTCATTCACCTTCCTTGTCTTCTCTCCGCCCTCCCTTTTAGGTAAGTTAAAGAGCTGCACCTGAGCCAGCCACTGATTGATTGATTGATTGATTGATTGATTGATTGATTGATTGATTGATTGATGCAGCACAACAGTCAAATAGTGGAGTGGAGTAGGGGAACAGCAAACAGCCAATAAAGCAGCCCGCCCGCTCGCCTGCCCGCCACAATGGACCTACCTGTGTACACTAGATGGATGTGATGGAATGTACTGTCGTCCCTACATTTCAAGAAGAAGTAAGAATTGCAGTTGCAACAAAGCCTTGCTTGCCTACAAAGAGAGCAGCAATTTGGATTTGTTACTATGTTACCTAGAAGAATAACAAACTGTGCAAGGATGGAGGTTGTAGGAGCAAGGAGAAGTTGTCTGTAAAGTTGGTGGATGCCTATTTTCCATTTTGCAGTCCCTTGTCTCCCTCTTGTGGCCTCCTGGAGGCAACTAGCTGTGCAAAAAAAAGACAGCCTGGCGGCCGGCTGTTGCAGTGTTGCCCTCTCAGGCAACACTGAGTGACTGACTGAGCCTCACCGTCTTATATAAAGTTCAGACGGAACTTTGCACGTGTCATAGTGGAGCCCTCAGGATTCCAGAGCCAGCTTTCTGACATCATAATGGGGCCTCAGAGATAAAAGCCTGGGCCCAGGCAGTGTTGGTCAGTGCTGCTCAGCAGGCAGCACTGGACTGGACTGGATTACAGCTGATACAAGGTGTGAAGGAACAAGGGGTGGCTGTGGGCATGCACTTGCTGCCGCTGCCAGTGTTTATCTGCATGTCAGCAGGGCATTTGGGCGTTGCCAGGAAGGCGTTTTTATGTAGATTCCTCCTCTTTCAGCACTGCATTGTGGTGCAAGCAAAAGAAGCAAATCCTGTCTGGCTTCCTCTCCGGCCTTTATTCACCTCCCGTGTAGCTGTGAGTGTGTGAGCCTGCAGGGCCCCATGGAATTGCCTAGAAGTAGGCTGAATCGCTGCAAGGGCTGAACAGCAGTATCGGGCAGGCTCGGGCAACGCGCGGCCCGTTCGGGTTATCGCTTCTCGGCCTTTTGGCTAAGATCAAGTGTAGTATCTGTTCTTATCAGTTTAATATCTGATACGTCCCCTATCTGGGGACCATATATTAAATGGATTTTTAGAACAGGGAGATGGAAATAGAGCTTGCTCTGTCCACTCCACGCATTGACCTGGTATTGCAGTATTTCCAGGACCGGTGCACCCTTTCCTTATGTGTTGACTAAAAGCAGATTCCAAAAGTGTTTTTTGTCTTTGCTATTGTTTCTGTCTTTCTGAAGGGATCTCCCCTTTTAATCCCATTATTTCAACACCTGTTGGACAATGCATGAGTGATAATGAGCTCATTGATTAAATGCAATTAATGAATAGATTGCCACCTCTTGTTGTGTGTCGTCTGTGTTTCTGTGTTTCCGGCATTTCACATTGGAACACCTCATTCACCTTCCTTGTCTTCTCTCCGCCCTCCCTTTTAGGTAAGTTAAAGAGCTGCACCTGAGCCAGCCACTGATTGATTGATTGATTGATTGATTGATTGATTGATTGATTGATTGATTGATGCAGCACAACAGTCAAATAGTGGAGTGGAGTAGGGGAACAGCAAACAGCCAATAAAGCAGCCCGCCCGCTCGCCTGCCCGCCACAATGGACCTACCTGTGTACACTAGATGGATGTGATGGAATGTACTGTCGTCCCTACATTTCAAGAAGAAGTAAGAATTGCAGTTGCAACAAAGCCTTGCTTGCCTACAAAGAGAGCAGCAATTTGGATTTGTTACTATGTTACCTAGAAGAATAACAAACTGTGCAAGGATGGAGGTTGTAGGAGCAAGGAGAAGTTGTCTGTAAAGTTGGTGGATGCCTATTTTCCATTTTGCAGTCCCTTGTCTCCCTCTTGTGGCCTCCTGGAGGCAACTAGCTGTGCAAAAAAAAGACAGCCTGGCGGCCGGCTGTTGCAGTGTTGCCCTCTCAGGCAACACTGAGTGACTGACTGAGCCTCACCGTCTTATATAAAGTTCAGACGGAACTTTGCACGTGTCATAGTGGAGCCCTCAGGATTCCAGAGCCAGCTTTCTGACATCATAATGGGGCCTCAGAGATAAAAGCCTGGGCCCAGGCAGTGTTGGTCAGTGCTGCTCAGCAGGCAGCACTGGACTGGACTGGATTACAGCTGATACAAGGTGTGAAGGAACAAGGGGTGGCTGTGGGCATGCACTTGCTGCCGCTGCCAGTGTTTATCTGCATGGCAGCAGGGCATTTGGGCGTTGCCAGGAAGGCGTTTTTATGTAGATTCCTCCTCTTTCAGCACTGCATTGTGGTGCAAGCAAAAGAAGCAAATCCTGTCTGGCTTCCTCTCCGGCCTTTATTCACCTCCCGTGTAGCTGTGAGTGTGTGAGCCTGCAGGGCCCCATGGAATTGCCTAGAAGTAGGCTGAATCGCTGCAAGGGCTGAACAGCAGTATCGGGCAGGCTCGGGCAACGCGCGGCCCGTTCGGGTTATCGCTTCTCGGCCTTTTGGCTAAGATCAAGTGTAGTATCTGTTCTTATCAGTTTAATATCTGATACGTCCCCTATCTGGGGACCATATATTAAATGGATTTTTAGAACAGGGAGATGGAAATAGAGCTTGCTCTGTCCACTCCACGCATTGACCTGGTATTGCAGTATTTCCAGGACCGGTGCACCCTTTCCTTATGTGTTGACTAAAAGCAGATTCCAAAAGTGTTTTTTGTCTTTGCTATTGTTTCTGTCTTTCTGAAGGGATCTCCCCTTTTAATCCCATTATTTCAACACCTGTTGGACAATGCATGAGTGATAATGAGCTCATTGATTAAATGCAATTAATGAATAGATTGCCACCTCTTGTTGTGTGTCGTCTGTGTTTCTGTGTTTCCGGCATTTCACATTGGAACACCTCATTCACCTTCCTTGTCTTCTCTCCGCCCTCCCTTTTAGGTAAGTTAAAGAGCTGCACCTGAGCCAGCCACTGATTGATTGATTGATTGATTGATTGATTGATTGATTGATTGATTGATTGATGCAGCACAACAGTCAAATAGTGGAGTGGAGTAGGGGAACAGCAAACAGCCAATAAAGCAGCCCGCCCGCTCGCCTGCCCGCCACAATGGACCTACCTGTGTACACTAGATGGATGTGATGGAATGTACTGTCGTCCCTACATTTCAAGAAGAAGTAAGAATTGCAGTTGCAACAAAGCCTTGCTTGCCTACAAAGAGAGCAGCAATTTGGATTTGTTACTATGTTACCTAGAAGAATAACAAACTGTGCAAGGATGGAGGTTGTAGGAGCAAGGAGAAGTTGTCTGTAAAGTTGGTGGATGCCTATTTTCCATTTTGCAGTCCCTTGTCTCCCTCTTGTGGCCTCCTGGAGGCAACTAGCTGTGCAAAAAAAAGACAGCCTGGCGGCCGGCTGTTGCAGTGTTGCCCTCTCAGGCAACACTGAGTGACTGACTGAGCCTCACCGTCTTATATAAAGTTCAGACGGAACTTTGCACGTGTCATAGTGGAGCCCTCAGGATTCCAGAGCCAGCTTTCTGACATCATAATGGGGCCTCAGAGATAAAAGCCTGGGCCCAGGCAGTGTTGGTCAGTGCTGCTCAGCAGGCAGCACTGGACTGGACTGGATTACAGCTGATACAAGGTGTGAAGGAACAAGGGGTGGCTGTGGGCATGCACTTGCTGCCGCTGCCAGTGTTTATCTGCATGGCAGCAGGGCATTTGGGCGTTGCCAGGAAGGCGTTTTTATGTAGATTCCTCCTCTTTCAGCACTGCATTGTGGTGCAAGCAAAAGAAGCAAATCCTGTCTGGCTTCCTCTCCGGCCTTTATTCACCTCCCGTGTAGCTGTGAGTGTGTGAGCCTGCAGGGCCCCATGGAATTGCCTAGAAGTAGGCTGAATCGCTGCAAGGGCTGAACAGCAGTATCGGGCAGGCTCGGGCAACGCGCGGCCCGTTCGGGTTATCGCTTCTCGGCCTTTTGGCTAAGATCAAGTGTAGTATCTGTTCTTATCAGTTTAATATCTGATACGTCCCCTATCTGGGGACCATATATTAAATGGATTTTTAGAACAGGGAGATGGAAATAGAGCTTGCTCTGTCCACTCCACGCATTGACCTGGTATTGCAGTATTTCCAGGACCGGTGCACCCTTTCCTTATGTGTTGACTAAAAGCAGATTCCAAAAGTGTTTTTTGTCTTTGCTATTGTTTCTGTCTTTCTGAAGGGATCTCCCCTTTTAATCCCATTATTTCAACACCTGTTGGACAATGCATGAGTGATAATGAGCTCATTGATTAAATGCAATTAATGAATAGATTGCCACCTCTTGTTGTGTGTCGTCTGTGTTTCTGTGTTTCCGGCATTTCACATTGGAACACCTCATTCACCTTCCTTGTCTTCTCTCCGCCCTCCCTTTTAGGTAAGTTAAAGAGCTGCACCTGAGCCAGCCACTGATTGATTGATTGATTGATTGATTGATTGATTGATTGATTGATTGATTGATGCAGCACAACAGTCAAATAGTGGAGTGGAGTAGGGGAACAGCAAACAGCCAATAAAGCAGCCCGCCCGCTCGCCTGCCCGCCACAATGGACCTACCTGTGTACACTAGATGGATGTGATGGAATGTACTGTCGTCCCTACATTTCAAGAAGAAGTAAGAATTGCAGTTGCAACAAAGCCTTGCTTGCCTACAAAGAGAGCAGCAATTTGGATTTGTTACTATGTTACCTAGAAGAATAACAAACTGTGCAAGGATGGAGGTTGTAGGAGCAAGGAGAAGTTGTCTGTAAAGTTGGTGGATGCCTATTTTCCATTTTGCAGTCCCTTGTCTCCCTCTTGTGGCCTCCTGGAGGCAACTAGCTGTGCAAAAAAAAGACAGCCTGGCGGCCGGCTGTTGCAGTGTTGCCCTCTCAGGCAACACTGAGTGACTGACTGAGCCTCACCGTCTTATATAAAGTTCAGACGGAACTTTGCACGTGTCATAGTGGAGCCCTCAGGATTCCAGAGCCAGCTTTCTGACATCATAATGGGGCCTCAGAGATAAAAGCCTGGGCCCAGGCAGTGTTGGTCAGTGCTGCTCAGCAGGCAGCACTGGACTGGACTGGATTACAGCTGATACAAGGTGTGAAGGAACAAGGGGTGGCTGTGGGCATGCACTTGCTGCCGCTGCCAGTGTTTATCTGCATGGCAGCAGGGCATTTGGGCGTTGCCAGGAAGGCGTTTTTATGTAGATTCCTCCTCTTTCAGCACTGCATTGTGGTGCAAGCAAAAGAAGCAAATCCTGTCTGGCTTCCTCTCCGGCCTTTATTCACCTCCCGTGTAGCTGTGAGTGTGTGAGCCTGCAGGGCCCCATGGAATTGCCTAGAAGTAGGCTGAATCGCTGCAAGGGCTGAACAGCAGTATCGGGCAGGCTCGGGCAACGCGCGGCCCGTTCGGGTTATCGCTTCTCGGCCTTTTGGCTAAGATCAAGTGTAGTATCTGTTCTTATCAGTTTAATATCTGATACGTCCCCTATCTGGGGACCATATATTAAATGGATTTTTAGAACAGGGAGATGGAAATAGAGCTTGCTCTGTCCACTCCACGCATTGACCTGGTATTGCAGTATTTCCAGGACCGGTGCACCCTTTCCTTATGTGTTGACTAAAAGCAGATTCCAAAAGTGTTTTTTGTCTTTGCTATTGTTTCTGTCTTTCTGAAGGGATCTCCCCTTTTAATCCCATTATTTCAACACCTGTTGGACAATGCATGAGTGATAATGAGCTCATTGATTAAATGCAATTAATGAATAGATTGCCACCTCTTGTTGTGTGTCGTCTGTGTTTCTGTGTTTCCGGCATTTCACATTGGAACACCTCATTCACCTTCCTTGTCTTCTCTCCGCCCTCCCTTTTAGGTAAGTTAAAGAGCTGCACCTGAGCCAGCCACTGATTGATTGATTGATTGATTGATTGATTGATTGATTGATTGATTGATTGATGCAGCACAACAGTCAAATAGTGGAGTGGAGTAGGGGAACAGCAAACAGCCAATAAAGCAGCCCGCCCGCTCGCCTGCCCGCCACAATGGACCTACCTGTGTACACTAGATGGATGTGATGGAATGTACTGTCGTCCCTACATTTCAAGAAGAAGTAAGAATTGCAGTTGCAACAAAGCCTTGCTTGCCTACAAAGAGAGCAGCAATTTGGATTTGTTACTATGTTACCTAGAAGAATAACAAACTGTGCAAGGATGGAGGTTGTAGGAGCAAGGAGAAGTTGTCTGTAAAGTTGGTGGATGCCTATTTTCCATTTTGCAGTCCCTTGTCTCCCTCTTGTGGCCTCCTGGAGGCAACTAGCTGTGCAAAAAAAAGACAGCCTGGCGGCCGGCTGTTGCAGTGTTGCCCTCTCAGGCAACACTGAGTGACTGACTGAGCCTCACCGTCTTATATAAAGTTCAGACGGAACTTTGCACGTGTCATAGTGGAGCCCTCAGGATTCCAGAGCCAGCTTTCTGACATCATAATGGGGCCTCAGAGATAAAAGCCTGGGCCCAGGCAGTGTTGGTCAGTGCTGCTCAGCAGGCAGCACTGGACTGGACTGGATTACAGCTGATACAAGGTGTGAAGGAACAAGGGGTGGCTGTGGGCATGCACTTGCTGCCGCTGCCAGTGTTTATCTGCATGGCAGCAGGGCATTTGGGCGTTGCCAGGAAGGCGTTTTTATGTAGATTCCTCCTCTTTCAGCACTGCATTGTGGTGCAAGCAAAAGAAGCAAATCCTGTCTGGCTTCCTCTCCGGCCTTTATTCACCTCCCGTGTAGCTGTGAGTGTGTGAGCCTGCAGGGCCCCATGGAATTGCCTAGAAGTAGGCTGAATCGCTGCAAGGGCTGAACAGCAGTATCGGGCAGGCTCGGGCAACGCGCGGCCCGTTCGGGTTATCGCTTCTCGGCCTTTTGGCTAAGATCAAGTGTAGTATCTGTTCTTATCAGTTTAATATCTGATACGTCCCCTATCTGGGGACCATATATTAAATGGATTTTTAGAACAGGGAGATGGAAATAGAGCTTGCTCTGTCCACTCCACGCATTGACCTGGTATTGCAGTATTTCCAGGACCGGTGCACCCTTTCCTTATGTGTTGACTAAAAGCAGATTCCAAAAGTGTTTTTTGTCTTTGCTATTGTTTCTGTCTTTCTGAAGGGATCTCCCCTTTTAATCCCATTATTTCAACACCTGTTGGACAATGCATGAGTGATAATGAGCTCATTGATTAAATGCAATTAATGAATAGATTGCCACCTCTTGTTGTGTGTCGTCTGTGTTTCTGTGTTTCCGGCATTTCACATTGGAACACCTCATTCACCTTCCTTGTCTTCTCTCCGCCCTCCCTTTTAGGTAAGTTAAAGAGCTGCACCTGAGCCAGCCACTGATTGATTGATTGATTGATTGATTGATTGATTGATTGATTGATTGATTGATGCAGCACAACAGTCAAATAGTGGAGTGGAGTAGGGGAACAGCAAACAGCCAATAAAGCAGCCCGCCCGCTCGCCTGCCCGCCACAATGGACCTACCTGTGTACACTAGATGGATGTGATGGAATGTACTGTCGTCCCTACATTTCAAGAAGAAGTAAGAATTGCAGTTGCAACAAAGCCTTGCTTGCCTACAAAGAGAGCAGCAATTTGGATTTGTTACTATGTTACCTAGAAGAATAACAAACTGTGCAAGGATGGAGGTTGTAGGAGCAAGGAGAAGTTGTCTGTAAAGTTGGTGGATGCCTATTTTCCATTTTGCAGTCCCTTGTCTCCCTCTTGTGGCCTCCTGGAGGCAACTAGCTGTGCAAAAAAAAGACAGCCTGGCGGCCGGCTGTTGCAGTGTTGCCCTCTCAGGCAACACTGAGTGACTGACTGAGCCTCACCGTCTTATATAAAGTTCAGACGGAACTTTGCACGTGTCATAGTGGAGCCCTCAGGATTCCAGAGCCAGCTTTCTGACATCATAATGGGGCCTCAGAGATAAAAGCCTGGGCCCAGGCAGTGTTGGTCAGTGCTGCTCAGCAGGCAGCACTGGACTGGACTGGATTACAGCTGATACAAGGTGTGAAGGAACAAGGGGTGGCTGTGGGCATGCACTTGCTGCCGCTGCCAGTGTTTATCTGCATGGCAGCAGGGCATTTGGGCGTTGCCAGGAAGGCGTTTTTATGTAGATTCCTCCTCTTTCAGCACTGCATTGTGGTGCAAGCAAAAGAAGCAAATCCTGTCTGGCTTCCTCTCCGGCCTTTATTCACCTCCCGTGTAGCTGTGAGTGTGTGAGCCTGCAGGGCCCCATGGAATTGCCTAGAAGTAGGCTGAATCGCTGCAAGGGCTGAACAGCAGTATCGGGCAGGCTCGGGCAACGCGCGGCCCGTTCGGGTTATCGCTTCTCGGCCTTTTGGCTAAGATCAAGTGTAGTATCTGTTCTTATCAGTTTAATATCTGATACGTCCCCTATCTGGGGACCATATATTAAATGGATTTTTAGAACAGGGAGATGGAAATAGAGCTTGCTCTGTCCACTCCACGCATTGACCTGGTATTGCAGTATTTCCAGGACCGGTGCACCCTTTCCTTATGTGTTGACTAAAAGCAGATTCCAAAAGTGTTTTTTGTCTTTGCTATTGTTTCTGTCTTTCTGAAGGGATCTCCCCTTTTAATCCCATTATTTCAACACCTGTTGGACAATGCATGAGTGATAATGAGCTCATTGATTAAATGCAATTAATGAATAGATTGCCACCTCTTGTTGTGTGTCGTCTGTGTTTCTGTGTTTCCGGCATTTCACATTGGAACACCTCATTCACCTTCCTTGTCTTCTCTCCGCCCTCCCTTTTAGGTAAGTTAAAGAGCTGCACCTGAGCCAGCCACTGATTGATTGATTGATTGATTGATTGATTGATTGATTGATTGATTGATTGATTGATGCAGCACAACAGTCAAATAGTGGAGTGGAGTAGGGGAACAGCAAACAGCCAATAAAGCAGCCCGCCCGCTCGCCTGCCCGCCACAATGGACCTACCTGTGTACACTAGATGGATGTGATGGAATGTACTGTCGTCCCTACATTTCAAGAAGAAGTAAGAATTGCAGTTGCAACAAAGCCTTGCTTGCCTACAAAGAGAGCAGCAATTTGGATTTGTTACTATGTTACCTAGAAGAATAACAAACTGTGCAAGGATGGAGGTTGTAGGAGCAAGGAGAAGTTGTCTGTAAAGTTGGTGGATGCCTATTTTCCATTTTGCAGTCCCTTGTCTCCCTCTTGTGGCCTCCTGGAGGCAACTAGCTGTGCAAAAAAAAGACAGCCTGGCGGCCGGCTGTTGCAGTGTTGCCCTCTCAGGCAACACTGAGTGACTGACTGAGCCTCACCGTCTTATATAAAGTTCAGACGGAACTTTGCACGTGTCATAGTGGAGCCCTCAGGATTCCAGAGCCAGCTTTCTGACATCATAATGGGGCCTCAGAGATAAAAGCCTGGGCCCAGGCAGTGTTGGTCAGTGCTGCTCAGCAGGCAGCACTGGACTGGACTGGATTACAGCTGATACAAGGTGTGAAGGAACAAGGGGTGGCTGTGGGCATGCACTTGCTGCCGCTGCCAGTGTTTATCTGCATGGCAGCAGGGCATTTGGGCGTTGCCAGGAAGGCGTTTTTATGTAGATTCCTCCTCTTTCAGCACTGCATTGTGGTGCAAGCAAAAGAAGCAAATCCTGTCTGGCTTCCTCTCCGGCCTTTATTCACCTCCCGTGTAGCTGTGAGTGTGTGAGCCTGCAGGGCCCCATGGAATTGCCTAGAAGTAGGCTGAATCGCTGCAAGGGCTGAACAGCAGTATCGGGCAGGCTCGGGCAACGCGCGGCCCGTTCGGGTTATCGCTTCTCGGCCTTTTGGCTAAGATCAAGTGTAGTATCTGTTCTTATCAGTTTAATATCTGATACGTCCCCTATCTGGGGACCATATATTAAATGGATTTTTAGAACAGGGAGATGGAAATAGAGCTTGCTCTGTCCACTCCACGCATTGACCTGGTATTGCAGTATTTCCAGGACCGGTGCACCCTTTCCTTATGTGTTGACTAAAAGCAGATTCCAAAAGTGTTTTTTGTCTTTGCTATTGTTTCTGTCTTTCTGAAGGGATCTCCCCTTTTAATCCCATTATTTCAACACCTGTTGGACAATGCATGAGTGATAATGAGCTCATTGATTAAATGCAATTAATGAATAGATTGCCACCTCTTGTTGTGTGTCGTCTGTGTTTCTGTGTTTCCGGCATTTCACATTGGAACACCTCATTCACCTTCCTTGTCTTCTCTCCGCCCTCCCTTTTAGGTAAGTTAAAGAGCTGCACCTGAGCCAGCCACTGATTGATTGATTGATTGATTGATTGATTGATTGATTGATTGATTGATGCAGCACAACAGTCAAATAGTGGAGTGGAGTAGGGGAACAGCAAACAGCCAATAAAGCAGCCCGCCCGCTCGCCTGCCCGCCACAATGGACCTACCTGTGTACACTAGATGGATGTGATGGAATGTACTGTCGTCCCTACATTTCAAGAAGAAGTAAGAATTGCAGTTGCAACAAAGCCTTGCTTGCCTACAAAGAGAGCAGCAATTTGGATTTGTTACTATGTTACCTAGAAGAATAACAAACTGTGCAAGGATGGAGGTTGTAGGAGCAAGGAGAAGTTGTCTGTAAAGTTGGTGGATGCCTATTTTCCATTTTGCAGTCCCTTGTCTCCCTCTTGTGGCCTCCTGGAGGCAACTAGCTGTGCAAAAAAAAGACAGCCTGGCGGCCGGCTGTTGCAGTGTTGCCCTCTCAGGCAACACTGAGTGACTGACTGAGCCTCACCGTCTTATATAAAGTTCAGACGGAACTTTGCACGTGTCATAGTGGAGCCCTCAGGATTCCAGAGCCAGCTTTCTGACATCATAATGGGGCCTCAGAGATAAAAGCCTGGGCCCAGGCAGTGTTGGTCAGTGCTGCTCAGCAGGCAGCACTGGACTGGACTGGATTACAGCTGATACAAGGTGTGAAGGAACAAGGGGTGGCTGTGGGCATGCACTTGCTGCCGCTGCCAGTGTTTATCTGCATGGCAGCAGGGCATTTGGGCGTTGCCAGGAAGGCGTTTTTATGTAGATTCCTCCTCTTTCAGCACTGCATTGTGGTGCAAGCAAAAGAAGCAAATCCTGTCTGGCTTCCTCTCCGGCCTTTATTCACCTCCCGTGTAGCTGTGAGTGTGTGAGCCTGCAGGGCCCCATGGAATTGCCTAGAAGTAGGCTGAATCGCTGCAAGGGCTGAACAGCAGTATCGGGCAGGCTCGGGCAATGCGCGGCCCGTTCGGGTTATCGCTTCTCGGCCTTTTGGCTAAGATCAAGTGTAGTATCTGTTCTTATCAGTTTAATATCTGATACGTCCCCTATCTGGGGACCATATATTAAATGGATTTTTAGAACAGGGAGATGGAAATAGAGCTTGCTCTGTCCACTCCACGCATTGACCTGGTATTGCAGTATTTCCAGGACCGGTGCACCCTTTCCTTATGTGTTGACTAAAAGCAGATTCCAAAAGTGTTTTTTGTCTTTGCTATTGTTTCTGTCTTTCTGAAGGGATCTCCCCTTTTAATCCCATTATTTCAACACCTGTTGGACAATGCATGAGTGATAATGAGCTCATTGATTAAATGCAATTAATGAATAGATTGCCACCTCTTGTTGTGTGTCGTCTGTGTTTCTGTGTTTCCGGCATTTCACATTGGAACACCTCATTCACCTTCCTTGTCTTCTCTCCGCCCTCCCTTTTAGGTAAGTTAAAGAGCTGCACCTGAGCCAGCCACTGATTGATTGATTGATTGATTGATTGATTGATTGATTGATTGATTGATTGATGCAGCACAACAGTCAAATAGTGGAGTGGAGTAGGGGAACAGCAAACAGCCAATAAAGCAGCCCGCCCGCTCGCCTGCCCGCCACAATGGACCTACCTGTGTACACTAGATGGATGTGATGGAATGTACTGTCGTCCCTACATTTCAAGAAGAAGTAAGAATTGCAGTTGCAACAAAGCCTTGCTTGCCTACAAAGAGAGCAGCAATTTGGATTTGTTACTATGTTACCTAGAAGAATAACAAACTGTGCAAGGATGGAGGTTGTAGGAGCAAGGAGAAGTTGTCTGTAAAGTTGGTGGATGCCTATTTTCCATTTTGCAGTCCCTTGTCTCCCTCTTGTGGCCTCCTGGAGGCAACTAGCTGTGCAAAAAAAAGACAGCCTGGCGGCCGGCTGTTGCAGTGTTGCCCTCTCAGGCAACACTGAGTGACTGACTGAGCCTCACCGTCTTATATAAAGTTCAGACGGAACTTTGCACGTGTCATAGTGGAGCCCTCAGGATTCCAGAGCCAGCTTTCTGACATCATAATGGGGCCTCAGAGATAAAAGCCTGGGCCCAGGCAGTGTTGGTCAGTGCTGCTCAGCAGGCAGCACTGGACTGGACTGGATTACAGCTGATACAAGGTGTGAAGGAACAAGGGGTGGCTGTGGGCATGCACTTGCTGCCGCTGCCAGTGTTTATCTGCATGGCAGCAGGGCATTTGGGCGTTGCCAGGAAGGCGTTTTTATGTAGATTCCTCCTCTTTCAGCACTGCATTGTGGTGCAAGCAAAAGAAGCAAATCCTGTCTGGCTTCCTCTCCGGCCTTTATTCACCTCCCGTGTAGCTGTGAGTGTGTGAGCCTGCAGGGCCCCATGGAATTGCCTAGAAGTAGGCTGAATCGCTGCAAGGGCTGAACAGCAGTATCGGGCAGGCTCGGGCAACGCGCGGCCCGTTCGGGTTATCGCTTCTCGGCCTTTTGGCTAAGATCAAGTGTAGTATCTGTTCTTATCAGTTTAATATCTGATACGTCCCCTATCTGGGGACCATATATTAAATGGATTTTTAGAACAGGGAGATGGAAATAGAGCTTGCTCTGTCCACTCCACGCATTGACCTGGTATTGCAGTATTTCCAGGACCGGTGCACCCTTTCCTTATGTGTTGACTAAAAGCAGATTCCAAAAGTGTTTTTTGTCTTTGCTATTGTTTCTGTCTTTCTGAAGGGATCTCCCCTTTTAATCCCATTATTTCAACACCTGTTGGACAATGCATGAGTGATAATGAGCTCATTGATTAAATGCAATTAATGAATAGATTGCCACCTCTTGTTGTGTGTCGTCTGTGTTTCTGTGTTTCCGGCATTTCACATTGGAACACCTCATTCACCTTCCTTGTCTTCTCTCCGCCCTCCCTTTTAGGTAAGTTAAAGAGCTGCACCTGAGCCAGCCACTGATTGATTGATTGATTGATTGATTGATTGATTGATTGATTGATTGATGCAGCACAACAGTCAAATAGTGGAGTGGAGTAGGGGAACAGCAAACAGCCAATAAAGCAGCCCGCCCGCTCGCCTGCCCGCCACAATGGCTAGATGGATGTGATGGAATGTACTGTCGTCCCTACATTTCAAGAAGAAGTAAGAATTGCAGTTGCAACAAAGCCTTGCTTGCCTACAAAGAGAGCAGCAATTTGGATTTGTTACTATGTTACCTAGAAGAATAACAAACTGTGCAAGGATGGAGGTTGTAGGAGCAAGGAGAAGTTGTCTGTAAAGTTGGTGGATGC
This sequence comes from Rhinoderma darwinii, assembly GCF_050947455.1. Taxonomy (NCBI): domain Eukaryota; kingdom Metazoa; phylum Chordata; class Amphibia; order Anura; family Rhinodermatidae; genus Rhinoderma; species Rhinoderma darwinii. Next base: position 93,246 of record NW_027463921.1, read on the forward strand.
CTATTTTCCATTTTGCAGTCCCTTGTCTCCCTCTTGTGGCCTCCTGGAGGCAACTAGCTGTGCAAAAAAAAGACAGCCTGGCGGCCGGCTGTTGCAGTGTTGCCCTCTCAGGCAACACTGAGTGACTGACTGAGCCTCACCGTCTTATATAAAGTTCAGACGGAACTTTGCACGTGTCATAGTGGAGCCCTCAGGATTCCAGAGCCAGCTTTCTGACATCATAATGGGGCCTCAGAGATAAAAGCCTGGGCCCAGGCAGTGTTGGTCAGTGCTGCTCAGCAGGCAGCACTGGACTGGACTGGATTACAGCTGATACAAGGTGTGAAGGAACAAGGGGTGGCTGTGGGCATGCACTTGCTGCCGCTGCCAGTGTTTATCTGCATGGCAGCAGGGCATTTGGGCGTTGCCAGGAAGGCGTTTTTATGTAGATTCCTCCTCTTTCAGCACTGCATTGTGGTGCAAGCAAAAGAAGCAAATCCTGTCTGGCTTCCTCTCCGGCCTTTATTCACCTCCCGTGTAGCTGTGAGTGTGTGAGCCTGCAGGGCCCCATGGAATTGCCTAGAAGTAGGCTGAATCGCTGCAAGGGCTGAACAGCAGTATCGGGCAGGCTCGGGCAACGCGCGGCCCGTTCGGGTTATCGCTTCTCGGCCTTTTGGCTAAGATCAAGTGTAGTATCTGTTCTTATCAGTTTAATATCTGATACGTCCCCTATCTGGGGACCATATATTAAATGGATTTTTAGAACAGGGAGATGGAAATAGAGCTTGCTCTGTCCACTCCACGCATTGACCTGGTATTGCAGTATTTCCAGGACCGGTGCACCCTTTCCTTATGTGTTGACTAAAAGCAGATTCCAAAAGTGTTTTTTGTCTTTGCTATTGTTTCTGTCTTTCTGAAGGGATCTCCCCTTTTAATCCCATTATTTCAACACCTGTTGGACAATGCATGAGTGATAATGAGCTCATTGATTAAATGCAATTAATGAATAGATTGCCACCTCTTGTTGTGTGTCGTCTGTGTTTCTGTGTTTCCGGCATTTCACATTGGAACACCTCATTCACCTTCCTTGTCTTCTCTCCGCCCTCCCTTTTAGGTAAGTTAAAGAGCTGCACCTGAGCCAGCCACTGATTGATTGATTGATTGATTGATTGATTGATTGATTGATTGATGCAGCACAACAGTCAAATAGTGGAGTGGAGTAGGGGAACAGCAAACAGCCAATAAAGCAGCCCGCCCGCTCGCCTGCCCGCCACAATGGACCTACCTGTGTACACTAGATGGATGTGATGGAATGTACTGTCGTCCCTACATTTCAAGAAGAAGTAAGAATTGCAGTTGCAACAAAGCCTTGCTTGCCTACAAAGAGAGCAGCAATTTGGATTTGTTACTATGTTACCTAGAAGAATAACAAACTGTGCAAGGATGGAGGTTGTAGGAGCAAGGAGAAGTTGTCTGTAAAGTTGGTGGATGCCTATTTTCCATTTTGCAGTCCCTTGTCTCCCTCTTGTGGCCTCCTGGAGGCAACTAGCTGTGCAAAAAAAAGACAGCCTGGCGGCCGGCTGTTGCAGTGTTGCCCTCTCAGGCAACACTGAGTGACTGACTGAGCCTCACCGTCTTATATAAAGTTCAGACGGAACTTTGCACGTGTCATAGTGGAGCCCTCAGGATTCCAGAGCCAGCTTTCTGACATCATAATGGGGCCTCAGAGATAAAAGCCTGGGCCCAGGCAGTGTTGGTCAGTGCTGCTCAGCAGGCAGCACTGGACTGGACTGGATTACAGCTGATACAAGGTGTGAAGGAACAAGGGGTGGCTGTGGGCATGCACTTGCTGCCGCTGCCAGTGTTTATCTGCATGGCAGCAGGGCATTTGGGCGTTGCCAGGAAGGCGTTTTTATGTAGATTCCTCCTCTTTCAGCACTGCATTGTGGTGCAAGCAAAAGAAGCAAATCCTGTCTGGCTTCCTCTCCGGCCTTTATTCACCTCCCGTGTAGCTGTGAGTGTGTGAGCCTGCAGGGCCCCATGGAATTGCCTAGAAGTAGGCTGAATCGCTGCAAGGGCTGAACAGCAGTATCGGGCAGGCTCGGGCAACGCGCGGCCCGTTCGGGTTATCGCTTCTCGGCCTTTTGGCTAAGATCAAGTGTAGTATCTGTTCTTATCAGTTTAATATCTGATACGTCCCCTATCTGGGGACCATATATTAAATGGATTTTTAGAACAGGGAGATGGAAATAGAGCTTGCTCTGTCCACTCCACGCATTGACCTGGTATTGCAGTATTTCCAGGACCGGTGCACCCTTTCCTTATGTGTTGACTAAAAGCAGATTCCAAAAGTGTTTTTTGTCTTTGCTATTGTTTCTGTCTTTCTGAAGGGATCTCCCCTTTTAATCCCATTATTTCAACACCTGTTGGACAATGCATGAGTGATAATGAGCTCATTGATTAAATGCAATTAATGAATAGATTGCCACCTCTTGTTGTGTGTCGTCTGTGTTTCTGTGTTTCCGGCATTTCACATTGGAACACCTCATTCACCTTCCTTGTCTTCTCTCCGCCCTCCCTTTTAGGTAAGTTAAAGAGCTGCACCTGAGCCAGCCACTGATTGATTGATTGATTGATTGATTGATTGATTGATTGATTGATGCAGCACAACAGTCAAATAGTGGAGTGGAGTAGGGGAACAGCAAACAGCCAATAAAGCAGCCCGCCCGCTCGCCTGCCCGCCACAATGGACCTACCTGTGTACACTAGATGGATGTGATGGAATGTACTGTCGTCCCTACATTTCAAGAAGAAGTAAGAATTGCAGTTGCAACAAAGCCTTGCTTGCCTACAAAGAGAGTAGCAATTTGGATTTGTTACTATGTTACCTAGAAGAATAACAAACTGTGCAAGGATGGAGGTTGTAGGAGCAAGGAGAAGTTGTCTGTAAAGTTGGTGGATGCCTATTTTCCATTTTGCAGTCCCTTGTCTCCCTCTTGTGGCCTCCTGGAGGCAACTAGCTGTGCAAAAAAAAGACAGCCTGGCGGCCGGCTGTTGCAGTGTTGCCCTCTCAGGCAACACTGAGTGACTGACTGAGCCTCACCGTCTTATATAAAGTTCAGACGGAACTTTGCACGTGTCATAGTGGAGCCCTCAGGATTCCAGAGCCAGCTTTCTGACATCATAATGGGGCCTCAGAGATAAAAGCCTGGGCCCAGGCAGTGTTGGTCAGTGCTGCTCAGCAGGCAGCACTGGACTGGACTGGATTACAGCTGATACAAGGTGTGAAGGAACAAGGGGTGGCTGTGGGCATGCACTTGCTGCCGCTGCCAGTGTTTATCTGCATGGCAGCAGGGCATTTGGGCGTTGCCAGGAAGGCGTTTTTATGTAGATTCCTCCTCTTTCAGCACTGCATTGTGGTGCAAGCAAAAGAAGCAAATCCTGTCTGGCTTCCTCTCCGGCCTTTATTCACCTCCCGTGTAGCTGTGAGTGTGTGAGCCTGCAGGGCCCCATGGAATTGCCTAGAAGTAGGCTGAATCGCTGCAAGGGCTGAACAGCAGTATCGGGCAGGCTCGGGCAACGCGCGGCCCGTTCGGGTTATCGCTTCTCGGCCTTTTGGCTAAGATCAAGTGTAGTATCTGTTCTTATCAGTTTAATATCTGATACGTCCCCTATCTGGGGACCATATATTAAATGGATTTTTAGAACAGGGAGATGGAAATAGAGCTTGCTCTGTCCACTCCACGCATTGACCTGGTATTGCAGTATTTCCAGGACCGGTGCACCCTTTCCTTATGTGTTGACTAAAAGCAGATTCCAAAAGTGTTTTTTGTCTTTGCTATTGTTTCTGTCTTTCTGAAGGGATCTCCCCTTTTAATCCCATTATTTCAACACCTGTTGGACAATGCATGAGTGATAATGAGCTCATTGATTAAATGCAATTAATGAATAGATTGCCACCTCTTGTTGTGTGTCGTCTGTGTTTCTGTGTTTCCGGCATTTCACATTGGAACACCTCATTCACCTTCCTTGTCTTCTCTCCGCCCTCCCTTTTAGGTAAGTTAAAGAGCTGCACCTGAGCCAGCCACTGATTGATTGATTGATTGATTGATTGATTGATTGATTGATTGATTGATGCAGCACAACAGTCAAATAGTGGAGTGGAGTAGGGGAACAGCAAACAGCCAATAAAGCAGCCCGCCCGCTCGCCTGCCCGCCACAATGGACCTACCTGTGTACACTAGATGGATGTGATGGAATGTACGGTCGTCCCTACATTTCAAGAAGAAGTAAGAATTGCAGTTGCAACAAAGCCTTGCTTGCCTACAAAGAGAGCAGCAATTTGGATTTGTTACTATGTTACCTAGAAGAATAACAAACTGTGCAAGGATGGAGGTTGTAGGAGCAAGGAGAAGTTGTCTGTAAAGTTGGTGGATGCCTATTTTCCATTTTGCAGTCCCTTGTCTCCCTCTTGTGGCCTCCTGGAGGCAACTAGCTGTGCAAAAAAAAGACAGCCTGGCGGCCGGCTGTTGCAGTGTTGCCCTCTCAGGCAACACTGAGTGACTGACTGAGCCTCACCGTCTTATATAAAGTTCAGACGGAACTTTGCACGTGTCATAGTGGAGCCCTCAGGATTCCAGAGCCAGCTTTCTGACATCATAATGGGGCCTCAGAGATAAAAGCCTGGGCCCAGGCAGTGTTGGTCAGTGCTGCTCAGCAGGCAGCACTGGACTGGACTGGATTACAGCTGATACAAGGTGTGAAGGAACAAGGGGTGGCTGTGGGCATGCACTTGCTGCCGCTGCCAGTGTTTATCTGCATGGCAGCAGGGCATTTGGGCGTTGCCAGGAAGGCGTTTTTATGTAGATTCCTCCTCTTTCAGCACTGCATTGTGGTGCAAGCAAAAGAAGCAAATCCTGTCTGGCTTCCTCTCCGGCCTTTATTCACCTCCCGTGTAGCTGTGAGTGTGTGAGCCTGCAGGGCCCCATGGAATTGCCTAGAAGTAGGCTGAATCGCTGCAAGGGCTGAACAGCAGTATCGGGCAGGCTCGGGCAACGCGCGGCCCGTTCGGGTTATCGCTTCTCGGCCTTTTGGCTAAGATCAAGTGTAGTATCTGTTCTTATCAGTTTAATATCTGATACGTCCCCTATCTGGGGACCATATATTAAATGGATTTTTAGAACAGGGAGATGGAAATAGAGCTTGCTCTGTCCACTCCACGCATTGACCTGGTATTGCAGTATTTCCAGGACCGGTGCACCCTTTCCTTATGTGTTGACTAAAAGCAGATTCCAAAAGTGTTTTTTGTCTTTGCTATTGTTTCTGTCTTTCTGAAGGGATCTCCCCTTTTAATCCCATTATTTCAACACCTGTTGGACAATGCATGAGTGATAATGAGCTCATTGATTAAATGCAATTAATGAATAGATTGCCACCTCTTGTTGTGTGTCGTCTGTGTTTCTGTGTTTCCGGCATTTCACATTGGAACACCTCATTCACCTTCCTTGTCTTCTCTCCGCCCTCCCTTTTAGGTAAGTTAAAGAGCTGCACCTGAGCCAGCCACTGATTGATTGATTGATTGATTGATTGATTGATTGATTGATGCAGCACAACAGTCAAATAGTGGAGTGGAGTAGGGGAACAGCAAACAGCCAATAAAGCAGCCCGCCCGCTCGCCTGCCCGCCACAATGGACCTACCTGTGTACACTAGATGGATGTGATGGAATGTACTGTCGTCCCTACATTTCAAGAAGAAGTAAGAATTGCAGTTGCAACAAAGCCTTGCTTGCCTACAAAGAGAGCAGCAATTTGGATTTGTTACTATGTTACCTAGAAGAATAACAAACTGTGCAAGGATGGAGGTTGTAGGAGCAAGGAGAAGTTGTCTGTAAAGTTGGTGGATGCCTATTTTCCATTTTGCAGTCCCTTGTCTCCCTCTTGTGGCCTCCTGGAGGCAACTAGCTGTGCAAAAAAAAGACAGCCTGGCGGCCGGCTGTTGCAGTGTTGCCCTCTCAGGCAACACTGAGTGACTGACTGAGCCTCACCGTCTTATATAAAGTTCAGACGGAACTTTGCACGTGTCATAGTGGAGCCCTCAGGATTCCAGAGCCAGCTTTCTGACATCATAATGGGGCCTCAGAGATAAAAGCCTGGGCCCAGGCAGTGTTGGTCAGTGCTGCTCAGCAGGCAGCACTGGACTGGACTGGATTACAGCTGATACAAGGTGTGAAGGAACAAGGGGTGGCTGTGGGCATGCACTTGCTGCCGCTGCCAGTGTTTATCTGCATGGCAGCAGGGCATTTGGGCGTTGCCAGGAAGGCGTTTTTATGTAGATTCCTCCTCTTTCAGCACTGCATTGTGGTGCAAGCAAAAGAAGCAAATCCTGTCTGGCTTCCTCTCCGGCCTTTATTCACCTCCCGTGTAGCTGTGAGTGTGTGAGCCTGCAGGGCCCCATGGAATTGCCTAGAAGTAGGCTGAATCGCTGCAAGGGCTGAACAGCAGTATCGGGCAGGCTCGGGCAACGCGCGGCCCGTTCGGGTTATCGCTTCTCGGCCTTTTGGCTAAGATCAAGTGTAGTATCTGTTCTTATCAGTTTAATATCTGATACGTCCCCTATCTGGGGACCATATATTAAATGGATTTTTAGAACAGGGAGATGGAAATAGAGCTTGCTCTGTCCACTCCACGCATTGACCTGGTATTGCAGTATTTCCAGGACCGGTGCACCCTTTCCTTATGTGTTGACTAAAAGCAGATTCCAAAAGTGTTTTTTGTCTTTGCTATTGTTTCTGTCTTTCTGAAGGGATCTCCCCTTTTAATCCCATTATTTCAACACCTGTTGGACAATGCATGAGTGATAATGAGCTCATTGATTAAATGCAATTAATGAATAGATTGCCACCTCTTGTTGTGTGTCGTCTGTGTTTCTGTGTTTCCGGCATTTCACATTGGAACACCTCATTCACCTTCCTTGTCTTCTCTCCGCCCTCCCTTTTAGGTAAGTTAAAGAGCTGCACCTGAGCCAGCCACTGATTGATTGATTGATTGATTGATTGATTGATTGATTGATGCAGCACAACAGTCAAATAGTGGAGTGGAGTAGGGGAACAGCAAACAGCCAATAAAGCAGCCCGCCCGCTCGCCTGCCCGCCACAATGGACCTACCTGTGTACACTAGATGGATGTGATGGAATGTACTGTCGTCCCTACATTTCAAGAAGAAGTAAGAATTGCAGTTGCAACAAAGCCTTGCTTGCCTACAAAGAGAGCAGCAATTTGGATTTGTTACTATGTTACCTAGAAGAATAACAAACTGTGCAAGGATGGAGGTTGTAGGAGCAAGGAGAAGTTGTCTGTAAAGTTGGTGGATGCCTATTTTCCATTTTGCAGTCCCTTGTCTCCCTCTTGTGGCCTCCTGGAGGCAACTAGCTGTGCAAAAAAAAGACAGCCTGGCGGCCGGCTGTTGCAGTGTTGCCCTCTCAGGCAACACTGAGTGACTGACTGAGCCTCACCGTCTTATATAAAGTTCAGACGGAACTTTGCACGTGTCATAGTGGAGCCCTCAGGATTCCAGAGCCAGCTTTCTGACATCATAATGGGGCCTCAGAGATAAAAGCCTGGGCCCAGGCAGTGTTGGTCAGTGCTGCTCAGCAGGCAGCACTGGACTGGACTGGATTACAGCTGATACAAGGTGTGAAGGAACAAGGGGTGGCTGTGGGCATGCACTTGCTGCCGCTGCCAGTGTTTATCTGCATGGCAGCAGGGCATTTGGGCGTTGCCAGGAAGGCATTTTTATGTAGATTCCTCCTCTTTCAGCACTGCATTGTGGTGCAAGCAAAAGAAGCAAATCCTGTCTGGCTTCCTCTCCGGCCTTTATTCACCTCCCGTGTAGCTGTGAGTGTGTGAGCCTGCAGGGCCCCATGGAATTGCCTAGAAGTAGGCTGAATCGCTGCAAGGGCTGAACAGCAGTATCGGGCAGGCTCGGGCAACGCGCGGCCCGTTCGGGTTATCGCTTCTCGGCCTTTTGGCTAAGATCAAGTGTAGTATCTGTTCTTATCAGTTTAATATCTGATACGTCCCCTATCTGGGGACCATATATTAAATGGATTTTTAGAACAGGGAGATGGAAATAGAGCTTGCTCTGTCCACTCCACGCATTGACCTGGTATTGCAGTATTTCCAGGACCGGTGCACCCTTTCCTTATGTGTTGACTAAAAGCAGATTCCAAAAGTGTTTTTTGTCTTTGCTATTGTTTCTGTCTTTCTGAAGGGATCTCCCCTTTTAATCCCATTATTTCAACACCTGTTGGACAATGCATGAGTGATAATGAGCTCATTGATTAAATGCAATTAATGAATAGATTGCCACCTCTTGTTGTGTGTCGTCTGTGTTTCTGTGTTTCCGCCATTTCACATTGGAACACCTCATTCACCTTCCTTGTCTTCTCTCCGCCCTCCCTTTTAGGTAAGTTAAAGAGCTGCACCTGAGCCAGCCACTGATTGATTGATTGATTGATTGATTGATTGATTGATTGATTGATGCAGCACAACAGTCAAATAGTGGAGTGGAGTAGGGGAACAGCAAACAGCCAATAAAGCAGCCCGCCCGCTCGCCTGCCCGCCACAATGGACCTACCTGTGTACACTAGATGGATGTGATGGAATGTACTGTCGTCCCTACATTTCAAGAAGAAGTAAGAATTGCAGTTGCAACAAAGCCTTGCTTGCCTACAAAGAGAGCAGCAATTTGGATTTGTTACTATGTTACCTAGAAGAATAACAAACTGTGCAAGGATGGAGGTTGTAGGAGCAAGGAGAAGTTGTCTGTAAAGTTGGTGGATGCCTATTTTCCATTTTGCAGTCCCTTGTCTCCCTCTTGTGGCCTCCTGGAGGCAACTAGCTGTGCAAAAAAAAGACAGCCTGGCGGCCGGCTGTTGCAGTGTTGCCCTCTCAGGCAACACTGAGTGACTGACTGAGCCTCACCGTCTTATATAAAGTTCAGACGGAACTTTGCACGTGTCATAGTGGAGCCCTCAGGATTCCAGAGCCAGCTTTCTGACATCATATTGGGGCCTCAGAGATAAAAGCCTGGGCCCAGGCAGTGTTGGTCAGTGCTGCTCAGCAGGCAGCACTGGACTGGACTGGATTACAGCTGATACAAGGTGTGAAGGAACAAGGGGTGGCTGTGGGCATGCACTTGCTGCCGCTGCCAGTGTTTATCTGCATGGCAGCAGGGCATTTGGGCGTTGCCAGGAAGGCGTTTTTATGTAGATTCCTCCTCTTTCAGCACTGCATTGTGGTGCAAGCAAAAGAAGCAAATCCTGTCTGGCTTCCTCTCCGGCCTTTATTCACCTCCCGTGTAGCTGTGAGTGTGTGAGCCTGCAGGGCCCCATGGAATTGCCTAGAAGTAGGCTGAATCGCTGCAAGGGCTGAACAGCAGTATCGGGCAGGCTCGGGCAACGCGCGGCCCGTTCGGGTTATCGCTTCTCGGCCTTTTGGCTAAGATCATGTGTAGTATCTGTTCTTATCAGTTTAATATCTGATACGTCCCCTATCTGGGGACCATATATTAAATGGATTTTTAGAACAGGGAGATGGAAATAGAGCTTGCTCTGTCCACTCCACGCATTGACCTGGTATTGCAGTATTTCCAGGACCGGTGCACCCTTTCCTTATGTGTTGACTAAAAGCAGATTCCAAAAGTGTTTTTTGTCTTTGCTATTGTTTCTGTCTTTCTGAAGGGATCTCCCCTTTTAATCCCATTATTTCAACACCTGTTGGACAATGCATGAGTGATAATGAGCTCATTGATTAAATGCAATTAATGAATAGATTGCCACCTCTTGTTGTGTGTCGTCTGTGTTTCTGTGTTTCCGGCATTTCACATTGGAACACCTCATTCACCTTCCTTGTCTTCTCTCCGCCCTCCCTTTTAGGTAAGTTAAAGAGCTGCACCTGAGCCAGCCACTGATTGATTGATTGATTGATTGATTGATTGATTGATTGATTGATTGATTGATGCAGCACAACAGTCAAATAGTGGAGTGGAGTAGGGGAACAGCAAACAGCCAATAAAGCAGCCCGCCCGCTCGCCTGCCCGCCACAATGGACCTACCTGTGTACACTAGATGGATGTGATGGAATGTACTGTCGTCCCTACATTTCAAGAAGAAGTAAGAATTGCAGTTGCAAGAAAGCCTTGCTTGCCTACAAAGAGAGCAGCAATTTGGATTTGTTACTATGTTACCTAGAAGAATAACAAACTGTGCAAGGATGGAGGTTGTAGGAGCAAGGAGAAGTTGTCTGTAAAGTTGGTGGATGCCTATTTTCCATTTTGCAGTCCCTTGTCTCCCTCTTGTGGCCTCCTGGAGGCAACTAGCTGTGCAAAAAAAAGACAGCCTGGCGGCCGGCTGTTGCAGTGTTGCCCTCTCAGGCAACACTGAGTGACTGACTGAGCCTCACCGTCTTATATAAAGTTCAGACGGAACTTTGCACGTGTCATAGTGGAGCCCTCAGGATTCCAGAGCCAGCTTTCTGACATCATAATGGGGCCTCAGAGATAAAAGCCTGGGCCCAGGCAGTGTTGGTCAGTGCTGCTCAGCAGGCAGCACTGGACTGGACTGGATTACAGCTGATACAAGGTGTGAAGGAACAAGGGGTGGCTGTGGGCATGCACTTGCTGCCGCTGCCAGTGTTTATCTGCATGGCAGCAGGGCATTTGGGCGTTGCCAGGAAGGCGTTTTTATGTAGATTCCTCCTCTTTCAGCACTGCATTGTGGTGCAAGCAAAAGAAGCAAATCCTGTCTGGCTTCCTCTCCGGCCTTTATTCACCTCCCGTGTAGCTGTGAGTGTGTGAGCCTGCAGGGCCCCATGGAATTGCCTAGAAGTAGGCTGAATCGCTGCAAGGGCTGAACAGCAGTATCGGGCAGGCTCGGGCAACGCGCGGCCCGTTCGGGTTATCGCTTCTCGGCCTTTTGGCTAAGATCAAGTGTAGTATCTGTTCTTATCAGTTTAATATCTGATACGTCCCCTATCTGGGGACCATATATTAAATGGATTTTTAGAACAGGGAGATGGAAATAGAGCTTGCTCTGTCCACTCCACGCATTGACCTGGTATTGCAGTATTTCCAGGACCGGTGCACCCTTTCCTTATGTGTTGACTAAAAGCAGATTCCAAAAGTGTTTTTTGTCTTTGCTATTGTTTCTGTCTTTCTGAAGGGATCTCCCCTTTTAATCCCATTATTTCAACACCTGTTGGACAATGCATGAGTGATAATGAGCTCATTGATTAAATGCAATTAATGAATAGATTGCCACCTCTTGTTGTGTGTCGTCTGTGTTTCTGTGTTTCCGGCATTTCACATTGGAACACCTCATTCACCTTCCTTGTCTTCTCTCCGCCCTCCCTTTTAGGTAAGTTAAAGAGCTGCACCTGAGCCAGCCACTGATTGATTGATTGATTGATTGATTGATTGATTGATTGATTAATGCAGCACAACAGTCAAATAGTGGAGTGGAGTAGGGGAACAGCAAACAGCCAATAAAGCAGCCCGCCCGCTCGCCTGCCCGCCACAATGGACCTACCTGTGTACACTAGATGGATGTGATGGAATGTACTGTCGTCCCTACATTTCAAGAAGAAGTAAGAATTGCAGTTGCAAGAAAGCCTTGCTTGCCTACAAAGAGAGCAGCAATTTGGATTTGTTACTATGTTACCTAGAAGAATAACAAACTGTGCAAGGATGGAGGTTGTAGGAGCAAGGAGAAGTTGTCTGTAAAGTTGGTGGATGCCTATTTTCCATTTTGCAGTCCCTTGTCTCCCTCTTGTGGCCTCCTGGAGGCAACTAGCTGTGCAAAAAAAAGACAGCCTGGCGGCCGGCTGTTGCAGTGTTGCCCTCTCAGGCAACACTGAGTGACTGACTGAGCCTCACCGTCTTATATAAAGTTCAGACGGAACTTTGCACGTGTCATAGTGGAGCCCTCAGGATTCCAGAGCCAGCTTTCTGACATCATAATGGGGCCTCAGAGATAAAAGCCTGGGCCCAGGCAGTGTTGGTCAGTGCTGCTCAGCAGGCAGCACTGGACTGGACTGGATTACAGCTGATACAAGGTGTGAAGGAACAAGGGGTGGCTGTGGGCATGCACTTGCTGCCGCTGCCAGTGTTTATCTGCATGGCAGCAGGGCATTTGGGCGTTGCCAGGAAGGCGTTTTTATGTAGATTCCTCCTCTTTCAGCACTGCATTGTGGTGCAAGCAAAAGAAGCAAATCCTGTCTGGCTTCCTCTCCGGCCTTTATTCACCTCCCGTGTAGCTGTGAGTGTGTGAGCCTGCAGGGCCCCATGGAATTGCCTAGAAGTAGGCTGAATCGCTGCAAGGGCTGAACAGCAGTATCGGGCAGGCTCGGGCAACGCGCGGCCCGTTCGGGTTATCGCTTCTCGGCCTTTTGGCTAAGATCAAGTGTAGTATCTGTTCTTATCAGTTTAATATCTGATACGTCCCCTATCTGGGGACCATATATTAAATGGATTTTTAGAACAGGGAGATGGAAATAGAGCTTGCTCTGTCCACTCCACGCATTGACCTGGTATTGCAGTATTTCCAGGACCGGTGCACCCTTTCCTTATGTGTTGACTAAAAGCAGATTCCAAAAGTGTTTTTTGTCTTTGCTATTGTTTCTGTCTTTCTGAAGGGATCTCCCCTTTTAATCCCATTATTTCAACACCTGTTGGACAATGCATGAGTGATAATGAGCTCATTGATTAAATGCAATTAATGAATAGATTGCCACCTCTTGTTGTGTGTCGTCTGTGTTTCTGTGTTTCCGGCATTTCACATTGGAACACCTCATTCACCTTCCTTGTCTTCTCTCCGCCCTCCCTTTTAGGTAAGTTAAAGAGCTGCACCTGAGCCAGCCACTGATTGATTGATTGATTGATTGATTGATTGATTGATTGATTGATTGATGCAGCACAACAGTCAAATAGTGGAGTGGAGTAGGGGAACAGCAAACAGCCAATAAAGCAGCCCGCCCGCTCGCCTGCCCGCCACAATGGACCTACCTGTGTACACTAGATGGATGTGATGGAATGTACTGTCGTCCCTACATTTCAAGAAGAAGTAAGAATTGCAGTTGCAAGAAAGCCTTGCTTGCCTACAAAGAGAGCAGCAATTTGGATTTGTTACTATGTTACCTAGAAGAATAACAAACTGTGCAAGGATGGAGGTTGTAGGAGCAAGGAGAAGTTGTCTGTAAAGTTGGTGGATGCCTATTTTCCATTTTGCAGTCCCTTGTCTCCCTCTTGTGGCCTCCTGGAGGCAACTAGCTGTGCAAAAAAAAGACAGCCTGGCGGCCGGCTGTTGCAGTGTTGCCCTCTCAGGCAACACTGAGTGACTGACTGAGCCTCACCGTCTTATATAAAGTTCAGACGGAACTTTGCACGTGTCATAGTGGAGCCCTCAGGATTCCAGAGCCAGCTTTCTGACATCATAATGGGGCCTCAGAGATAAAAGCCTGGGCCCAGGCAGTGTTGGTCAGTGCTGCTCAGCAGGCAGCACTGGACTGGACTGGATTACAGCTGATACAAGGTGTGAAGGAACAAGGGGTGGCTGTGGGCATGCACTTGCTGCCGCTGCCAGTGTTTATCTGCATGGCAGCAGGGCATTTGGGCGTTGCCAGGAAGGCGTTTTTATGTAGATTCCTCCTCTTTCAGCACTGCATTGTGGTGCAAGCAAAAGAAGCAAATCCTGTCTGGCTTCCTCTCCGGCCTTTATTCACCTCCCGTGTAGCTGTGAGTGTGTGAGCCTGCAGGGCCCCATGGAATTGCCTAGAAGTAGGCTGAATCGCTGCAAGGGCTGAACAGCAGTATCGGGCAGGCTCGGGCAACGCGCGGCCCGTTCGGGTTATCGCTTCTCGGCCTTTTGGCTAAGATCAAGTGTAGTATCTGTTCTTATCAGTTTAATATCTGATACGTCCCCTATCTGGGGACCATATATTAAATGGATTTTTAGAACAGGGAGATGGAAATAGAGCTTGCTCTGTCCACTCCACGCATTGACCTGGTATTGCAGTATTTCCAGGACCGGTGCACCCTTTCCTTATGTGTTGACTAAAAGCAGATTCCAAAAGTGTTTTTTGTCTTTGCTATTGTTTCTGTCTTTCTGAAGGGATCTCCCCTTTTAATCCCATTATTTCAACACCTGTTGGACAATGCATGAGTGATAATGAGCTCATTGATTAAATGCAATTAATGAATAGATTGCCACCTCTTGTTGTGTGTCGTCTGTGTTTCTGTGTTTCCGGCATTTCACATTGGAACACCTCATTCACCTTCCTTGTCTTCTCTCCGCCCTCCCTTTTAGGTAAGTTAAAGAGCTGCACCTGAGCCAGCCACTGATTGATTGATTGATTGATTGATTGATTGATTGATTGATTGATTAATGCAGCACAACAGTCAAATAGTGGAGTGGAGTAGGGGAACAGCAAACAGCCAATAAAGCAGCCCGCCCGCTCGCCTGCCCGCCACAATGGACCTACCTGTGTACACTAGATGGATGTGATGGAATGTACTGTCGTCCCTACATTTCAAGAAGAAGTAAGAATTGCAGTTGCAACAAAGCCTTGCTTGCCTACAAAGAGAGCAGCAATTTGGATTTGTTACTATGTTACCTAGAAGAATAACAAACTGTGCAAGGATGGAGGTTGTAGGAGCAAGGAGAAGTTGTCTGTAAAGTTGGTGGATGCCTATTTTCCATTTTGCAGTCCCTTGTCTCCCTCTTGTGGCCTCCTGGAGGCAACTAGCTGTGCAAAAAAAAGACAGCCTGGCGGCCGGCTGTTGCAGTGTTGCCCTCTCAGGCAACACTGAGTGACTGACTGAGCCTCACCGTCTTATATAAAGTTCAGACGGAACTTTGCACGTGTCATAGTGGAGCCCTCAGGATTCCAGAGCCAGCTTTCTGACATCATAATGGGGCCTCAGAGATAAAAGCCTGGGCCCAGGCAGTGTTGGTCAGTGCTGCTCAGCAGGCAGCACTGGACTGGACTGGATTACAGCTGATACAAGGTGTGAAGGAACAAGGGGTGGCTGTGGGCATGCACTTGCTGCCGCTGCCAGTGTTTATCTGCATGGCAGCAGGGCATTTGGGCGTTGCCAGGAAGGCGTTTTTATGTAGATTCCTCCTCTTTCAGCACTGCATTGTGGTGCAAGCAAAAGAAGCAAATCCTGTCTGGCTTCCTCTCCGGCCTTTATTCACCTCCCGTGTAGCTGTGAGTGTGTGAGCCTGCAGGGCCCCATGGAATTGCCTAGAAGTAGGCTGAATCGCTGCAAGGGCTGAACAGCAGTATCGGGCAGGCTCGGGCAACGCGCGGCCCGTTCGGGTTATCGCTTCTCGGCCTTTTGGCTAAGATCAAGTGTAGTATCTGTTCTTATCAGTTTAATATCTGATACGTCCCCTATCTGGGGACCATATATTAAATGGATTTTTAGAACAGGGAGATGGAAATAGAGCTTGCTCTGTCCACTCCACGCATTGACCTGGTATTGCAGTATTTCCAGGACCGGTGCACCCTTTCCTTATGTGTTGACTAAAAGCAGATTCCAAAAGTGTTTTTTGTCTTTGCTATTGTTTCTGTCTTTCTGAAGGGATCTCCCCTTTTAATCCCATTATTTCAACACCTGTTGGACAATGCATGAGTGATAATGAGCTCATTGATTAAATGCAATTAATGAATAGATTGCCACCTCTTGTTGTGTGTCGTCTGTGTTTCTGTGTTTCCGGCATTTCACATTGGAACACCTCATTCACCTTCCTTGTCTTCTCTCCGCCCTCCCTTTTAGGTAAGTTAAAGAGCTGCACCTGAGCCAGCCACTGATTGATTGATTGATTGATTGATTGATTGATTGATTGATTGATTGATTGATTGATGCAGCACAACAGTCAAATAGTGGAGTGGAGTAGGGGAACAGCAAACAGCCAATAAAGCAGCCCGCCCGCTCGCCTGCCCGCCACAATGGACCTACCTGTGTACACTAGATGGATGTGATGGAATGTACTGTCGTCCCTACATTTCAAGAAGAAGTAAGAATTGCAGTTGCAACAAAGCCTTGCTTGCCTACAAAGAGAGCAGCAATTTGGATTTGTTACTATGTTACCTAGAAGAATAACAAACTGTGCAAGGATGGAGGTTGTAGGAGCAAGGAGAAGTTGTCTGTAAAGTTGGTGGATGCCTATTTTCCATTTTGCAGTCCCTTGTCTCCCTCTTGTGGCCTCCTGGAGGCAACTAGCTGTGCAAAAAAAAGACAGCCTGGCGGCCGGCTGTTGCAGTGTTGCCCTCTCAGGCAACACTGAGTGACTGACTGAGCCTCACCGTCTTATATAAAGTTCAGACGGAACTTTGCACGTGTCATAGTGGAGCCCTCAGGATTCCAGAGCCAGCTTTCTGACATCATAATGGGGCCTCAGAGATAAAAGCCTGGGCCCAGGCAGTGTTGGTCAGTGCTGCTCAGCAGGCAGCACTGGACTGGACTGGATTACAGCTGATACAAGGTGTGAAGGAACAAGGGGTGGCTGTGGGCATGCACTTGCTGCCGCTGCCAGTGTTTATCTGCATGGCAGCAGGGCATTTGGGCGTTGCCAGGAAGGCGTTTTTATGTAGATTCCTCCTCTTTCAGCACTGCATTGTGGTGCAAGCAAAAGAAGCAAATCCTGTCTGGCTTCCTCTCCGGCCTTTATTCACCTCCCGTGTAGCTGTGAGTGTGTGAGCCTGCAGGGCCCCATGGAATTGCCTAGAAGTAGGCTGAATCGCTGCAAGGGCTGAACAGCAGTATCGGGCAGGCTCGGGCAACGCGCGGCCCGTTCGGGTTATCGCTTCTCTGCCTTTTGGCTAAGATCAAGTGTAGTATCTGTTCTTATCAGTTTAATATCTGATACGTCCCCTATCTGGGGACCATATATTAAATGGATTTTTAGAACAGGGAGATGGAAATAGAGCTTGCTCTGTCCACTCCACGCATTGACCTGGTATTGCAGTATTTCCAGGACCGGTGCACCCTTTCCTTATGTGTTGACTAAAAGCAGATTCCAAAAGTGTTTTTTGTCTTTGCTATTGTTTCTGTCTTTCTGAAGGGATCTCCCCTTTTAATCCCATTATTTCAACACCTGTTGGACAATGCATGAGTGATAATGAGCTCATTGATTAAATGCAATTAATGAATAGATTGCCACCTCTTGTTGTGTGTCGTCTGTGTTTCTGTGTTTCCGGCATTTCACATTGGAACACCTCATTCACCTTCCTTGTCTTCTCTCCGCCCTCCCTTTTAGGTAAGTTAAAGAGCTGCACCTGAGCCAGCCACTGATTGATTGATTGATTGATTGATTGATTGATTGATTGATTGATGCAGCACAACAGTCAAATAGTGGAGTGGAGTAGGGGAACAGCAAACAGCCAATAAAGCAGCTCGCCCGCTCGCCTGCCCGCCACAATGGACCTACCTGTGTACACTAGATGGATGTGATGGAATGTACTGTCGTCCCTACATTTCAAGAAGAAGTAAGAATTGCAGTTGCAACAAAGCCTTGCTTGCCTACAAAGAGAGCAGCAATTTGGATTTGTTACTATGTTACCTAGAAGAATAACAAACTGTGCAAGGATGGAGGTTGTAGGAGCAAGGAGAAGTTGTCTGTAAAGTTGGTGGATGCCTATTTTCCATTTTGCAGTCCCTTGTCTCCCTCTTGTGGCCTCCTGGAGGCAACTAGCTGTGCAAAAAAAAGACAGCCTGGCGGCCGGCTGTTGCAGTGTTGCCCTCTCAGGCAACACTGAGTGACTGACTGAGCCTCACCGTCTTATATAAAGTTCAGACGGAACTTTGCACGTGTCATAGTGGAGCCCTCAGGATTCCAGAGCCAGCTTTCTGACATCATAATGGGGCCTCAGAGATAAAAGCCTGGGCCCAGGCAGTGTTGGTCAGTGCTGCTCAGCAGGCAGCACTGGACTGGACTGGATTACAGCTGATACAAGGTGTGAAGGAACAAGGGGTGGCTGTGGGCATGCACTTGCTGCCGCTGCCAGTGTTTATCTGCATGGCAGCAGGGCATTTGGGCGTTGCCAGGAAGGCGTTTTTATGTAGATTCCTCCTCTTTCAGCACTGCATTGTGGTGCAAGCAAAAGAAGCAAATCCTGTCTGGCTTCCTCTCCGGCCTTTATTCACCTCCCGTGTAGCTGTGAGTGTGTGAGCCTGCAGGGCCCCATGGAATTGCCTAGAAGTAGGCTGAATCGCTGCAAGGGCTGAACAGCAGTATCGGGCAGGCTCGGGCAACGCGCGGCCCGTTCGGGTTATCGCTTCTCTGCCTTTTGGCTAAGATCAAGTGTAGTATCTGTTCTTATCAGTTTAATATCTGATACGTCCCCTATCTGGGGACCATATATTAAATGGATTTTTAGAACAGGGAGATGGAAATAGAGCTTGCTCTGTCCACTCCACGCATTGACCTGGTATTGCAGTATTTCCAGGACCGGTGCACCCTTTCCTTATGTGTTGACTAAAAGCAGATTCCAAAAGTGTTTTTTGTCTTTGCTATTGTTTCTGTCTTTCTGAAGGGATCTCCCCTTTTAATCCCATTATTTCAACACCTGTTGGACAATGCATGAGTGATAATGAGCTCATTGATTAAATGCAATTAATGAATAGATTGCCACCTCTTGTTGTGTGTCGTCTGTGTTTCTGTGTTTCCGGCATTTCACATTGGAACACCTCATTCACCTTCCTTGTCTTCTCTCCGCCCTCCCTTTTAGGTAAGTTAAAGAGCTGCACCTGAGCCAGCCACTGATTGATTGATTGATTGATTGATTGATTGATTGATTGATTGATTGATTGATTGATTGATTGATGCAGCACAACAGTCAAATAGTGGAGTGGAGTAGGGGAACAGCAAACAGCCAATAAAGCAGCCCGCCCGCTCGCCTGCCCGCCACAATGGACCTACCTGTGTACACTAGATGGATGTGATGGAATGTACTGTCGTCCCTACATTTCAAGAAGAAGTAAGAATTGCAGTTGCAACAAAGCCTTGCTTGCCTACAAAGAGAGCAGCAATTTGGATTTGTTACTATGTTACCTAGAAGAATAACAAACTGTGCAAGGATGGAGGTTGTAGGAGCAAGGAGAAGTTGTCTGTAAAGTTGGTGGATGCCTATTTTCCATTTTGCAGTCCCTTGTCTCCCTCTTGTGGCCTCCTGGAGGCAACTAGCTGTGCAAAAAAAAGACAGCCTGGCGGCCGGCTGTTGCAGTGTTGCCCTCTCAGGCAACACTGAGTGACTGACTGAGCCTCACCGTCTTATATAAAGTTCAGACGGAACTTTGCACGTGTCATAGTGGAGCCCTCAGGATTCCAGAGCCAGCTTTCTGACATCATAATGGGGCCTCAGAGATAAAAGCCTGGGCCCAGGCAGTGTTGGTCAGTGCTGCTCAGCAGGCAGCACTGGACTGGACTGGATTACAGCTGATACAAGGTGTGAAGGAACAAGGGGTGGCTGTGGGCATGCACTTGCTGCCGCTGCCAGTGTTTATCTGCATGGCAGCAGGGCATTTGGGCGTTGCCAGGAAGGCGTTTTTATGTAGATTCCTCCTCTTTCAGCACTGCATTGTGGTGCAAGCAAAAGAAGCAAATCCAGAAGAGGCTGGACGCAGCTGCAGGCTTAAGGGAAGCCGACATGACCGTCCTGGTAGGGAAAGGGTTAATGTTACGAGGTCAGGGAAAGTTGAAGGAGCTGAAGGAGGGACGGGGAGGAGTTAAGGGGGGCGGGGGGGCCGTTACTGCGCTTCCCGCTGTTTCTCGGCATTGAGCCGGAAGCAGCGGGAGGAGTAACACACAGTAAGCAAAGCTCCCCGTTGCCCGGTTTTTTAGTAATGGCAGAGGCCTTGATTTTAGAGCGGCTGCGCGCCGCTGCTGTGCACCACGGTCCCGGATGGCTGGAGGAGACCGTGGCTGCATTAACGCGGATCCCGGACGCCGTTTCGCCACGTCGGGCACGGCGTTCGGGGTCTGTTGTAAGGGACATCAAAACCACAAAAAAGGCCATACTCACTAGGTAGGTGGGTGGGTGAAAACCCGTTCCCATCAGGACGCAGACGGGTCAAAGAATGCTGCAGAAGGAGTGTGCATTAAGTAGTGATAGCCCCTCCCACTAGTCTTGAGGGGAGTGGCGGACTAAGTGCTCAAAGGTGTGCGATAAATGAGTGTCAGTGTAGTGCTAGGGTGTGAATGGATGGTAAAAAATAAATATGTATGTATGAAAGTGTGTAATAATGTAAAAAAAAAAAAAAAAAAAAATATAAATAAATAAATAAATAAATGTGATAAATAGGGGTCAGTGCTGTGAATAGTACATGGGGTGTCAGTACTATGTGTAATACGTGGAGGGATAATGTGCTGGTCGTCAGGCATGGCGTATCTTGCCGAATAACAGCCTATTTGTAACGCCGCTAGTGTTAGCTAAAGCGGGCTGCTCTGCATTCCAAACCAAACGCCAGCACATCATGCCCTCCCAGCATATAAGACCCGGCTGCGTCCTGAAAAAAAGTGTAGTATACGTAGTAAGAAATATCCATGAAACATGGGGTATTAGTTGTTATTTTGGCCAAAATACGCAAAGCTCGCAACCCAACGTCAAGGGTCCCCAGTGCCTTGCGAGTCCCTAACCAGAACTTTTCGTTCCTAATTTAAAAACACAAACAGAAAAAATGGGACATAAAGATCATCAAAACCACAAAAAAGGCCATACTCACTAGGTAGGTGGGTGGGTGAAAACCCGTTCCCATCAGGACGCAGACGGGTCAAAGAATGCTGCAGAAGGAGTGTGCATTAAGTAGTGATAGCCCCTCCCACTAGTCTTGAGGGGAGTGGCGGACTAAGTGCTCAAAGGTGTGCGATAAATGAGTGTCAGTGTAGTGCTAGGGTGTGAATGGATGGTAAAAAATAAATATGTATGTATGAAAGTGTGTAATAATGTAAAAAAAAAAAAAAAAAATAAATAAATAAATAAATAAATGTGATAAATAGGGGTCAGTGCTGTGAATAGTACATGGGGTGTCAGTACTATGTGTAATACGTGGAGGGATAATGTGCTGGTCGTCAGGCATGGCGTATCTTGCCGAATAACAGCCTATTTGTAACGCCGCTAGTGTTAGCTAAAGCGGGCTGCTCTGCATTCCAAACCAAACGCCAGCACATCATGCCCTCCCAGCATATAAGACCCGGCTGCGTCCTGAAAAAAAGTGTAGTATACGTAGTAAGAAATATCCATGAAACATGGGGTATTAGTTGTTATTTTGGCCAAAATACGCAAAGCTCGCAACCCAACGTCAAGGGTCCCCAGTGCCTTGCGAGTCCCTAACCAGAACTTTTCGTTCCTAATTTAAAAACACAAACAGAAAAAATGGGACATAAAGATCATCAAAACCACAAAAAAGGCCATACTCACTAGGTAGGTGGGTGGGTGAAAACCCGTTCCCATCAGGACGCAGACGGGTCAAAGAATGCTGCAGAAGGAGTGTGCATTAAGTAGTGATAGCCCCTCCCACTAGTCTTGAGGGGAGTGGCGGACTAAGTGCTCAAAGGTGTGCGATAAATGAGTGTCAGTGTAGTGCTAGGGTGTGAATGGATGGTAAAAAATAAATATGTATGTATGAAAGTGTGTAATAATGTAAAAAAAAAAAAAAAAAAAAAAAAAAAAATAAATAAATAAATAAATAAATAAATGTGATAAATAGGGGTCAGTGCTGTGAATAGTACATGGGGTGTCAGTACTATGTGTAATACGTGGAGGGATAATGTGCTGGTCGTCAGGCATGGCGTATCTTGCCGAATAACAGCCTATTTGTAACGCCGCTAGTGTTAGCTAAAGCGGGCTGCTCTGCATTCCAAACCAAACGCCAGCACATCATGCCCTCCCAGCATATAAGACCCGGCTGCGTCCTGAAAAAAAGTGTAGTATACGTAGTAAGAAATATCCATGAAACATGGGGTATTAGTTGTTATTTTGGCCAAAATACGCAAAGCTCGCAACCCAACGTCAAGGGTCCCCAGTGCCTTGCGAGTCCCTAACCAGAACTTTTCGTTCCTAATTTAAAAACACAAACAGAAAAAATGGGACATAAAGATCATCAAAACCACAAAAAAGGCCATACTCACTAGGTAGGTGGGTGGGTGAAAACCCGTTCCCATCAGGACGCAGACGGGTCAAAGAATGCTGCAGAAGGAGTGTGCATTAAGTAGTGATAGCCCCTCCCACTAGTCTTGAGGGGAGTGGCGGACTAAGTGCTCAAAGGTGTGCGATAAATGAGTGTCAGTGTAGTGCTAGGGTGTGAATGGATGGTAAAAAATAAATATGTATGTATGAAAGTGTGTAATAATGTAAAAAAAAAAAAAAAAAAAAAAAAAAAAAAATAAATAAATGTGATAAATAGGGGTCAGTGCTGTGAATAGTACATGGGGTGTCAGTACTATGTGTAATACGTGGAGGGATAATGTGCTGGTCGTCAGGCATGGCGTATCTTGCCGAATAACAGCCTATTTGTAACGCCGCTAGTGTTAGCTAAAGCGGGCTGCTCTGCATTCCAAACCAAACGCCAGCACATCATGCCCTCCCAGCATATAAGACCCGGCTGCGTCCTGAAAAAAAGTGTAGTATACGTAGTAAGAAATATCCATGAAACATGGGGTATTAGTTGTTATTTTGGCCAAAATACGCAAAGCTCGCAACCCAACGTCAAGGGTCCCCAGTGCCTTGCGAGTCCCTAACCAGAACTTTTCGTTCCTAATTTAAAAACACAAACAGAAAAAATGGGACATAAAGATCATCAAAACCACAAAAAAGGCCATACTCACTAGGTAGGTGGGTGGGTGAAAACCCGTTCCCATCAGGACGCAGACGGGTCAAAGAATGCTGCAGAAGGAGTGTGCATTAAGTAGTGATAGCCCCTCCCACTAGTCTTGAGGGGAGTGGCGGACTAAGTGCTCAAAGGTGTGCGATAAATGAGTGTCAGTGTAGTGCTAGGGTGTGAATGGATGGTAAAAAATAAATATGTATGTATGAAAGTGTGTAATAATGTAAAAAAAAAAAAAAAAAAAAAAAAAAAATAAATAAATAAATAAATAAATGTGATAAATAGGGGTCAGTGCTGTGAATAGTACATGGGGTGTCAGTACTATGTGTAATACGTGGAGGGATAATGTGCTGGTCGTCAGGCATGGCGTATCTTGCCGAATAACAGCCTATTTGTAACGCCGCTAGTGTTAGCTAAAGCGGGCTGCTCTGCATTCCAAACCAAACGCCAGCACATCATGCCCTCCCAGCATATAAGACCCGGCTGCGTCCTGAAAAAAAGTGTAGTATACGTAGTAAGAAATATCCATGAAACATGGGGTATTAGTTGTTATTTTGGCCAAAATACGCAAAGCTCGCAACCCAACGTCAAGGGTCCCCAGTGCCTTGCGAGTCCCTAACCAGAACTTTTCGTTCCTAATTTAAAAACACAAACAGAAAAAATGGGACATAAAGATCATCAAAACCACAAAAAAGGCCATACTCACTAGGTAGGTGGGTGGGTGAAAACCCGTTCCCATCAGGACGCAGACGGGTCAAAGAATGCTGCAGAAGGAGTGTGCATTAAGTAGTGATAGCCCCTCCCACTAGTCTTGAGGGGAGTGGCGGACTAAGTGCTCAAAGGTGTGCGATAAATGAGTGTCAGTGTAGTGCTAGGGTGTGAATGGATGGTAAAAAATAAATATGTATGTATGAAAGTGTGTAATAATGTAAAAAAAAAAAAAATAAATAAATAAATAAATAAATAAATGTGATAAATAGGGGTCAGTGCTGTGAATAGTACATGGGGTGTCAGTACTATGTGTAATACGTGGAGGGATAATGTGCTGGTCGTCAGGCATGGCGTATCTTGCCGAATAACAGCCTATTTGTAACGCCGCTAGTGTTAGCTAAAGCGGGCTGCTCTGCATTCCAAACCAAACGCCAGCACATCATGCCCTCCCAGCATATAAGACCCGGCTGCGTCCTGAAAAAAAGTGTAGTATACGTAGTAAGAAATATCCATGAAACATGGGGTATTAGTTGTTATTTTGGCCAAAATACGCAAAGCTCGCAACCCAACGTCAAGGGTCCCCAGTGCCTTGCGAGTCCCTAACCAGAACTTTTCGTTCCTAATTTAAAAACACAAACAGAAAAAATGGGACATAAAGATCATCAAAACCACAAAAAAGGCCATACTCACTAGGTAGGTGGGTGGGTGAAAACCCGTTCCCATCAGGACGCAGACGGGTCAAAGAATGCTGCAGAAGGAGTGTGCATTAAGTAGTGATAGCCCCTCCCACTAGTCTTGAGGGGAGTGGCGGACTAAGTGCTCAAAGGTGTGCGATAAATGAGTGTCAGTGTAGTGCTAGGGTGTGAATGGATGGTAAAAAATAAATATGTATGTATGAAAGTGTGTAATAATGTAAAAAAAAAAAAAAAAAAAATAAATAAATAAATGTGATAAATAGGGGTCAGTGCTGTGAATAGTACATGGGGTGTCAGTACTATGTGTAATACGTGGAGGGATAATGTGCTGGTCGTCAGGCATGGCGTATCTTGCCGAATAACAGCCTATTTGTAACGCCGCTAGTGTTAGCTAAAGCGGGCTGCTCTGCATTCCAAACCAAACGCCAGCACATCATGCCCTCCCAGCATATAAGACCCGGCTGCGTCCTGAAAAAAAGTGTAGTATACGTAGTAAGAAATATCCATGAAACATGGGGTATTAGTTGTTATTTTGGCCAAAATACGCAAAGCTCGCAACCCAACGTCAAGGGTCCCCAGTGCCTTGCGAGTCCCTAACCAGAACTTTTCGTTCCTAATTTAAAAACACAAACAGAAAAAATGGGACATAAAGATCATCAAAACCACAAAAAAGGCCATACTCACTAGGTAGGTGGGTGGGTGAAAACCCGTTCCCATCAGGACGCAGACGGGTCAAAGAATGCTGCAGAAGGAGTGTGCATTAAGTAGTGATAGCCCCTCCCACTAGTCTTGAGGGGAGTGGCGGACTAAGTGCTCAAAGGTGTGCGATAAATGAGTGTCAGTGTAGTGCTAGGGTGTGAATGGATGGTAAAAAATAAATATGTATGTATGAAAGTGTGTAATAATGTAAAAAAAAAAATAAAAAAAAAAAAAAAAAAAAAAAAAAATAAATAAATAAATAAATAAATGTGATAAATAGGGGTCAGTGCTGTGAATAGTACATGGGGTGTCAGTACTATGTGTAATACGTGGAGGGATAATGTGCTGGTCGTCAGTTCTGGTTAGGGACTCGCAAGGCACTGGGGACCCTTGACGTTGGGTTGCGAGCTTTGCGTATTTTGGCCAAAATAACAACTAATACCCCATGTTTCATGGATATTTCTTACTACGTATACTACACTTTTTTTCAGGACGCAGCCGGGTCTTATATGCTGGGAGGGCATGATGTGCTGGCGTTTGGTTTGGAATGCAGAGCAGCCCGCTTTAGCTAACACTAGCGGCGTTACAAATAGGCTGTTATTCGGCAAGATACGCCATGCCTGACGACCAGCACATTATCCCTCCACGTATTACACATAGTACTGACACCCCATGTACTATTCACAGCACTGACCCCTATTTATCACATTTATTTATTTATTTATTTATTTTTTTTTTTTTTTTTACATTATTACACACTTTCATACATACATATTTATTTTTTACCATCCATTCACACCCTAGCACTACACTGACACTCATTTATCGCACACCTTTGAGCACTTAGTCCGCCACTCCCCTCAAGACTAGTGGGAGGGGCTATCACTACTTAATGCACACTCCTTCTGCAGCATTCTTTGACCCGTCTGCGTCCTGATGGGAACGGGTTTTCACCCACCCACCTACCTAGTGAGTATGGCCTTTTTTGTGGTTTTGATGATCTTTATGTCCCATTTTTTCTGTTTGTGTTTTTAAATTAGGAACGAAAAGTTCTGGTTAGGGACTCGCAAGGCACTGGGGACCCTTGACGTTGGGTTGCGAGCTTTGCGTATTTTGGCCAAAATAACAACTAATACCCCATGTTTCATGGATATTTCTTACTACGTATACTACACTTTTTTTCAGGACGCAGCCGGGTCTTATATGCTGGGAGGGCATGATGTGCTGGCGTTTGGTTTGGAATGCAGAGCAGCCCGCTTTAGCTAACACTAGCGGCGTTACAAATAGGCTGTTATTCGGCAAGATACGCCATGCCTGACGACCAGCACATTATCCCTCCACGTATTACACATAGTACTGACACCCCATGTACTATTCACAGCACTGACCCCTATTTATCACATTTATTTATTTATTTATTTATTTTTTTTTTTTTTTTACATTATTACACACTTTCATACATACATATTTATTTTTTACCATCCATTCACACCCTAGCACTACACTGACACTCATTTATCGCACACCTTTGAGCACTTAGTCCGCCACTCCCCTCAAGACTAGTGGGAGGGGCTATCACTACTTAATGCACACTCCTTCTGCAGCATTCTTTGACCCGTCTGCGTCCTGATGGGAACGGGTTTTCACCCACCCACCTACCTAGTGAGTATGGCCTTTTTTGTGGTTTTGATGATCTTTATGTCCCATTTTTTCTGTTTGTGTTTTTAAATTAGGAACGAAAAGTTCTGGTTAGGGACTCGCAAGGCACTGGGGACCCTTGACGTTGGGTTGCGAGCTTTGCGTATTTTGGCCAAAATAACAACTAATACCCCATGTTTCATGGATATTTCTTACTACGTATACTACACTTTTTTTCAGGACGCAGCCGGGTCTTATATGCTGGGAGGGCATGATGTGCTGGCGTTTGGTTTGGAATGCAGAGCAGCCCGCTTTAGCTAACACTAGCGGCGTTACAAATAGGCTGTTATTCGGCAAGATACGCCATGCCTGACGACCAGCACATTATCCCTCCACGTATTACACATAGTACTGACACCCCATGTACTATTCACAGCACTGACCCCTATTTATCACATTTATTTATTTATTTATTTATTTATTTTTTTTTTTACATTATTACACACTTTCATACATACATATTTATTTTTTACCATCCATTCACACCCTAGCACTACACTGACACTCATTTATCGCACACCTTTGAGCACTTAGTCCGCCACTCCCCTCAAGACTAGTGGGAGGGGCTATCACTACTTAATGCACACTCCTTCTGCAGCATTCTTTGACCCGTCTGCGTCCTGATGGGAACGGGTTTTCACCCACCCACCTACCTAGTGAGTATGGCCTTTTTTGTGGTTTTGATGATCTTTATGTCCCATTTTTTCTGTTTGTGTTTTTAAATTAGGAACGAAAAGTTCTGGTTAGGGACTCGCAAGGCACTGGGGACCCTTGACGTTGGGTTGCGAGCTTTGCGTATTTTGGCCAAAATAACAACTAATACCCCATGTTTCATGGATATTTCTTACTACGTATACTACACTTTTTTTCAGGACGCAGCCGGGTCTTATATGCTGGGAGGGCATGATGTGCTGGCGTTTGGTTTGGAATGCAGAGCAGCCCGCTTTAGCTAACACTAGCGGCGTTACAAATAGGCTGTTATTCGGCAAGATACGCCATGCCTGACGACCAGCACATTATCCCTCCACGTATTACACATAGTACTGACACCCCATGTACTATTCACAGCACTGACCCCTATTTATCACATTTATTTATTTATTTATTTATTTTTTATTTTTTTTTTACATTATTACACACTTTCATACATACATATTTATTTTTTACCATCCATTCACACCCTAGCACTACACTGACACTCATTTATCGCACACCTTTGAGCACTTAGTCCGCCACTCCCCTCAAGACTAGTGGGAGGGGCTATCACTACTTAATGCACACTCCTTCTGCAGCATTCTTTGACCCGTCTGCGTCCTGATGGGAACGGGTTTTCACCCACCCACCTACCTAGTGAGTATGGCCTTTTTTGTGGTTTTGATGATCTTTATGTCCCATTTTTTCTGTTTGTGTTTTTAAATTAGGAACGAAAAGTTCTGGTTAGGGACTCGCAAGGCACTGGGGACCCTTGACGTTGGGTTGCGAGCTTTGCGTATTTTGGCCAAAATAACAACTAATACCCCATGTTTCATGGATATTTCTTACTACGTATACTACACTTTTTTTCAGGACGCAGCCGGGTCTTATATGCTGGGAGGGCATGATGTGCTGGCGTTTGGTTTGGAATGCAGAGCAGCCCGCTTTAGCTAACACTAGCGGCGTTACAAATAGGCTGTTATTCGGCAAGATACGCCATGCCTGACGACCAGCACATTATCCCTCCACGTATTACACATAGTACTGACACCCCATGTACTATTCACAGCACTGACCCCTATTTATCACATTTATTTATTTATTTATTTATTTTTTTTTTTT
Source organism: Rhinoderma darwinii (assembly GCF_050947455.1). Lineage (NCBI taxonomy): Eukaryota > Metazoa > Chordata > Amphibia > Anura > Rhinodermatidae > Rhinoderma > Rhinoderma darwinii. Next base: position 121,726 of record NW_027463921.1, read on the forward strand.
TTTTTTACATTATTACACACTTTCATACATACATATTTATTTTTTACCATCCATTCACACCCTAGCACTACACTGACACTCATTTATCGCACACCTTTGAGCACTTAGTCCGCCACTCCCCTCAAGACTAGTGGGAGGGGCTATCACTACTTAATGCACACTCCTTCTGCAGCATTCTTTGACCCGTCTGCGTCCTGATGGGAACGGGTTTTCACCCACCCACCTACCTAGTGAGTATGGCCTTTTTTGTGGTTTTGATGATCTTTATGTCCCATTTTTTCTGTTTGTGTTTTTAAATTAGGAACGAAAAGTTCTGGTTAGGGACTCGCAAGGCACTGGGGACCCTTGACGTTGGGTTGCGAGCTTTGCGTATTTTGGCCAAAATAACAACTAATACCCCATGTTTCATGGATATTTCTTACTACGTATACTACACTTTTTTTCAGGACGCAGCCGGGTCTTATATGCTGGGAGGGCATGATGTGCTGGCGTTTGGTTTGGAATGCAGAGCAGCCCGCTTTAGCTAACACTAGCGGCGTTACAAATAGGCTGTTATTCGGCAAGATACGCCATGCCTGACGACCAGCACATTATCCCTCCACGTATTACACATAGTACTGACACCCCATGTACTATTCACAGCACTGACCCCTATTTATCACATTTATTTATTTATTTATTTTTTTTTTTTTTTTTTTTTTTACATTATTACACACTTTCATACATACATATTTATTTTTTACCATCCATTCACACCCTAGCACTACACTGACACTCATTTATCGCACACCTTTGAGCACTTAGTCCGCCACTCCCCTCAAGACTAGTGGGAGGGGCTATCACTACTTAATGCACACTCCTTCTGCAGCATTCTTTGACCCGTCTGCGTCCTGATGGGAACGGGTTTTCACCCACCCACCTACCTAGTGAGTATGGCCTTTTTTGTGGTTTTGATGATCTTTATGTCCCATTTTTTCTGTTTGTGTTTTTAAATTAGGAACGAAAAGTTCTGGTTAGGGACTCGCAAGGCACTGGGGACCCTTGACGTTGGGTTGCGAGCTTTGCGTATTTTGGCCAAAATAACAACTAATACCCCATGTTTCATGGATATTTCTTACTACGTATACTACACTTTTTTTCAGGACGCAGCCGGGTCTTATATGCTGGGAGGGCATGATGTGCTGGCGTTTGGTTTGGAATGCAGAGCAGCCCGCTTTAGCTAACACTAGCGGCGTTACAAATAGGCTGTTATTCGGCAAGATACGCCATGCCTGACGACCAGCACATTATCCCTCCACGTATTACACATAGTACTGACACCCCATGTACTATTCACAGCACTGACCCCTATTTATCACATTTATTTATTTATTTATTTATTTATTTATTTTTTTTTTTTTTTTTTTTTTTACATTATTACACACTTTCATACATACATATTTATTTTTTACCATCCATTCACACCCTAGCACTACACTGACACTCATTTATCGCACACCTTTGAGCACTTAGTCCGCCACTCCCCTCAAGACTAGTGGGAGGGGCTATCACTACTTAATGCACACTCCTTCTGCAGCATTCTTTGACCCGTCTGCGTCCTGATGGGAACGGGTTTTCACCCACCCACCTACCTAGTGAGTATGGCCTTTTTTGTGGTTTTGATGATCTTTATGTCCCATTTTTTCTGTTTGTGTTTTTAAATTAGGAACGAAAAGTTCTGGTTAGGGACTCGCAAGGCACTGGGGACCCTTGACGTTGGGTTGCGAGCTTTGCGTATTTTGGCCAAAATAACAACTAATACCCCATGTTTCATGGATATTTCTTACTACGTATACTACACTTTTTTTCAGGACGCAGCCGGGTCTTATATGCTGGGAGGGCATGATGTGCTGGCGTTTGGTTTGGAATGCAGAGCAGCCCGCTTTAGCTAACACTAGCGGCGTTACAAATAGGCTGTTATTCGGCAAGATACGCCATGCCTGACGACCAGCACATTATCCCTCCACGTATTACACATAGTACTGACACCCCATGTACTATTCACAGCACTGACCCCTATTTATCACATTTATTTATTTATTTATTTATTTTTTTTTTTTTTTTTTTTTTTACATTATTACACACTTTCATACATACATATTTATTTTTTACCATCCATTCACACCCTAGCACTACACTGACACTCATTTATCGCACACCTTTGAGCACTTAGTCCGCCACTCCCCTCAAGACTAGTGGGAGGGGCTATCACTACTTAATGCACACTCCTTCTGCAGCATTCTTTGACCCGTCTGCGTCCTGATGGGAACGGGTTTTCACCCACCCACCTACCTAGTGAGTATGGCCTTTTTTGTGGTTTTGATGATCTTTATGTCCCATTTTTTCTGTTTGTGTTGTAAGGGACAGGCTCCCCTCCCCCGGCCCCCCTACGAGCATGGCTATGGCGGCGGGGGGGGGGAGTCGGCAACAACCGCTCCTGCGCTGGGCAGGCAGAGAGCGGTGGCAGGGGTGACGGCGATGCAGGCTGTGTCGACCCGTCCCTCTCGGCGGTCCCGACCTCCAGAGCGCCTTAGTCCGGAGGTAGTCCCGCGGACACGGCGTCGCAGAGGGAGCCCGATCCCGGACGCTGCAGGCCAGGCAGCTGGGAGGACCGCCCCTTCCCAGGCCCTGCGTCCTGGCAGGAATCCCAGGCCGCGACGGGGTCCGGCGGTAAGCAGGGAGTCGCAGGCCGGGCTCCCTGTCACCCCTCCCCCATCAGATGGAAGATGTCGAGAGCAAGGTACGGCCGCCCCGCATGGTGATGTTCCGGCCAGGGGGCAGGCTTCGTCAGGATCGTCTAGACGGACGACTAGATCTGCAGCGACGTCGAGGCAACAGGTCCGGTCGGAAGTCTGGGTCCCGGCGGTCGGGCGGCAGGTTGCCGGCCCATCGGTCAGCGCGTCCTCATCCCCTTTCCGAAGATGTCGTTGGGAGGGACAGTCGTCGGCGAGAGAAGAACTGGAGGAAGGTGAACTGGACGTCTATCGTCGAGGTCAGGATGGTCCGGCTGACGGGAACACAGCGCCTGTGCAGCCCGGTGAGTGTATAACTCCATTATTGTCTTATCCAGCGATTTTTATGTCGGGTGTCGGCGGGGGGGCTGCTAGCATAGCATCGGGGGCCGGTAGTGGCGCGGGCGGACGCGACGGAGCGGGTTTGGCAGATTTAGTGGGTTGCTTACGGGAGCTGGTGGGGCGCCTTGATAGGGCCGCGGCGCCGGTTGTAACGGAAGTGTCCCCTGCGGTAGTTTGGGAAGGCCCCAGGGACGTGGGATCGTTGCAGGCGCGTCCTGTGGTGGCGGTTAGAGAGGCGGTCGCGGTGTCGGTGCAGACTGAGGCACAGAAGGACGGCGATCGAGTGCGCATGGACGATCGTGCTCGGGGGGAGGTGTATGTTTGTTTTGAGGGTCCGTTGGGGGCGCATTTAAAGCAGGAGGTGCGTGATCGGATCTGGAAAGATGAATACGTTGAAATTTTTTCTCTCTTGCCGCTGGCTAAATTCAATTTGGATAAGAGCAAGCGGGATGAGAGTAAAAAGGACGAGGAGGAACGGCGGCGGTATAGGCTTATCCCGCAGACGTTCGTTAATTGGTCGCAGGCGTTCGCCATATTGGCTAGTGTGATAGGGGAAAAGGCGCCGGAAAATTGTTCGGCGTTATTTTGTTATTTTGATGCTATTGGGGAGGCTCATAGGGCGTATGGGGGTCAGGCGTGGCTGCGATATGATGAGCAATTCCGTCAGCGGAAGGCGGTTCGGCCGGCGATTCGGTGGGACCAGAAGGATATTGCTCTCTGGTTACGGGTTACGGCTCCGGTTAGGCAGCCCTTTCCCGGGAGCGGTGGCCAGGGAGGCCAGACTAGTCAGAGTGGACCAAGCGGCGGGGGAAAGGCGGGGTTTTGCTGGCAATTCAATGAAGGCCAGTGCAAGTTTGGGGCCACGTGCAAGTTCAAGCACGTGTGCTCCGAGTGTAATGGTGCATCACACGGGGCGGCAAAATGTCTGCGGAAAAAGAGGTCCGGGAACCAGCACGGGGCTGGTCAAGGGGGTGTCGCCGGTGAGGGTGGAAAGGATGGCCCCTTATCTAAATGAGTATCCGGATAGGGCGGCAGCTAAGTTGCTTTATGAAGGGTTTAGTGTTGGTTTTGTTATTCCTCCGCCTCCTTATGAGGTTCCGGTTACGCGGAGAAATTTAAAATCGGCTTACTTGCATGCGGAAGTCGTGTCGGAAAAGTTGTTAAAAGAAGTTTCGTTGGGGCGCATGTCGGGGCCATTTGTGGAGTCGCCGGTAAAAGATTTAGTTGTGTCCCCTTTGGGTATTGTCCCTAAACGCGAGCCCGGAAAGTTTCGTTTGATTCAACATTTATCGTATCCCAAAGGTTCGTCGGTAAATGACGGGATTGATCACGAGTTGTGTTCCGTAGTTTATACCTCATTCGATAAGGCGGTGGGGTTAGTGCGGGCTGCGGGTCCGGGGGCGCTGCTAGCAAAAACCGACATCGAGGCGGCGTTCAGGTTGTTGCCGGTCCACCCAGAAAGCCAACGGCTGTTGGGTTGTTTTTGGAATGGGGCCTTTTACGTGGATCGGTGCCTTCCGATGGGGTGTTCTCTTTCTTGTGCATACTTCGAGGCGTTTAGTAGCTTCGTGGAGTGGGTAACGAGGGGAGTATCCGGGGTCGATTCGTTGATCCATTACTTAGATGATTTTTGTGCGTTGGCCCCGGGGGTTCGCCGGTTTGCGGTAACTTGCTTCATGCCCTGCAGAAGGTGGCGAGGGATTTTGGGATCCCTTTGGCGCCGGAAAAAACGGAGGGCCCGGTAGCGACGATTTCTTTCTTGGGAATCGAAATTGACTCGGTGGCAATGGAGTGTCGGCTCCCGGCGGATAAGTTGGGTGCTTTGAGGCTGGAGGTGCGACGGGCTTGTAGAAGGAAGAAAATGTCGCTGAGGGAGCTTCAGTCGCTGCTGGGGAAGTTGAATTTCGCCTGCCGGATTATGCCGATGGGGAGGGTGTTTGGTAGAAGGTTGGCGGCGGCAACGGCGGGAGTGCGGGCGCCGCATCATTTTGTGAGGCTCAAGGAGGAGCACCGAGCTGATCTTCAGGTTTGGGATGACTTCTTGGGCCAGTACAATGGTCGCTCGCTATGGATGGCCCCAGCGCAGGATACGAGTGATCTGAATATTTTCACGGATGCGGCTGGGGCGGGTGGCTTTGGAGCTTACGGGGGGGGTCCGTGGTGCGCAGGTCAATGGCCGGCTAGCTGGGTGTCCAGTGGATTGACGCGGAATCTGGCCCTGCTCGAGCTGTTTCCCATCGTGGTGGCGGCTACCATTTGGGGGGACAGGCTCAGGGATAAGAAGGTCCGTTTTTACTGCGACAACATGGGGGTGGTGCTTGCCATTAATAACATCACGGCGTCCTCTCCTCCGGTAGTTCAATTGTTGCGACATTTAGTGTTGGTGTGTTTGTCGCTGAACGCGTGGGTGGTGGCGGTGCATGTCCCGGGTGTACGGAATTGTGTTGCTGATGCTCTTTCTCGCTCGCAGTGGGACCGGTTTCGGGAATTGGCCCCGGGAGCGGAACGTCTCGGTTTGGCGTGTCCGGATCATCTATGGGATCTGGTATCGGTCCCGTAGAGCAGCTGTTACAAAGGTCTTTGGCGCGCACGACGTGGAGGGCTTATGCTGCTTGTTGGAGGCAGTGGGAGGAGTGGGTAAGAGAGTTGGGTGATGTCAATACGGATAGAGACAGGTTGGTGGCACTTTTGTATTGGTTAGGGGATGCCTGGGAGGGGGGGTTTTCAGTAGCGAAGGTGAACCGGTTTATATCCGCGGTGGCGTTTGGGCTTAAGTTGCGGGGCTTGCGGGATGTATCGAAGGAATTTCTGGTATCGCAGGCTTTGAAGGGGTTGCGCAGAGGTAGGGTGGAGGCGGATAGTAGAAGGCCGGTGTCGTTTGCTTTGCTGGGCTTGTTGGGCGGTTCATTGGCATCGGTATGTCGTTCTTCAGATGAGATGGATTTGTTTCGGTTGGCTTTCTCGTTGGCGTTCTTCGGAGCATTTAGAGTAGGTGAGTTGGTGTCGCCAAGTACTAAACAGGCAGGGGGGCTGAGATCTGGGGAGGTGAGCCTTTTTGCAGATCGGTTGGAGGTATGGTTGCGTAGATCAAAAACTGACCAATTAGGGAAGGGAAAACTGATAGTTTTGTTCGCTCTCCCGGGGTCGGTCATGTGCCCAGTAGAGTGCATGCGGGGTTTTACAAAAAACAGGGGGTCTCCAGATTTGCCTTTGTTACGTCATGTGGACGGGTCGTTCTTGTCCAGGTTTCAGTTTGGAGCTGTTTTTAAAAAATGTTTGACGGCGGTTGGGGTTGCAGCAGGCTCATATTCATCTCATTCCTTCCGGATTGGCGCAGCAACGGAAGCAGGGCGCTGGGGGTTGGATGATGAGGGGGTGAGGCGTATTGGTCGTTGGGAGTCTAAAAGGTTTAAGTCTTATGTCCGCCCCCATATGTTGTAATTTTGTTGTTATGCTTGCAAATGTTATATGGTGGTGCCTAACTGTGTTTTCCGTTTCAGATTCGCCTCCTTGTCTGGTGTGGTTGATGGGTCATTCGTACGTGCACTGGGGGGCTTTGAGGGCGGACGTCCGCCCGGATGGTCGCCAGTTGCGCATTCCGCGACAGGATGCGGTTGTGCATTGGCTGGGGTTTAGAGGTATGTCGTGGAACAGGGTGTTGGCGGAATTCCAGACATATGTGCGGCTCGATAGGGTTCCGGAGGTTTTAGTGTTGCACGTGGGTGGGAATGACTTAGGAGTCCGCCCTTTTCGTGAGTTGGTGCGGGATATCAAACATGATTTGTTGTGTTTGTGGGTATCTTATCCCAAGTTGGTGGTAGTGTGGTCGGACATAGTCCCAAGGAAGCATTGGCGGTTAGCTAGATCGGTGGAGAGAGTCAATAAGGCTCGGATAAAAGTTAACCGGGCGGTGTCCCGTTTTGTGGCGAAGAACGGGGGCATTTGCGTGAGGCATAGGGATTTGGAGTCAGGATTGGGGAATTTCTGGAGGAGTGACGGGGTTCATCTGACCGAGGTTGGCATTGATATTTGGAGCTTGGCTATAGCAGAAGGCATAGAAAGGGCGGTGGTGGTGTGGAGGAACTCACAGGCTTAAGGTGGTCAAGGCCTGTTTCGCGGTGGCGGGGGGAGTCCTTGAGGCCAGTCAGTACAAAATGGTGGGGGGGTCGCATCGGGGGTATGCGTCCCCCAAAAAAGGTACATGGTTGAAGACTTCATCGGGTGTTATCCCTTTGAAGTGGTCTTCTGGTAGAAGGTATGTCACTTGAAGGCTTCATCGGGTGTTATCCCTTTGAAGTGGACTTCTAGTGGTCGGTATATCACTTGAGGGCTTCATCGGGTGTTATCCCCTTGAAGTGGACTTCTAGTGGTTGGAGCCATCTGCAGAGGTGAACGGTGCTTCCGAGCTGGTTTACGGCTGGAGGTAATTAGTGGTTTGCAGATGGCTAATTCGGTGTGTTCTTGAAAGGAACATCTGAAGGGGCTTCAAGGACTTCCTCTGCTCGGGTTAATGTTAACGTTTAATTGTTATTTATGATTCTGACCCATGTTGGGTCATGTGAATTATTAGGAGGAATTCTCTGGTGGATTCCTAACTAGTTATCCGAATGTTTCGGATTTAAATTGTTTTTATAAAACTGTGAAATTAATAAACGGCTGCTGTGGCCATTTCACATCCAACCTCGGTGTCATGTGTCGTTACTAAATGGGGATGGGGGATAGTATGGTTTAAGGTTAACACACGACTCTACCTAGGCAGGTCAAGAAGAGGCTGGACGCAGCTGCAGGCTTAAGGGAAGCCGACATGACCGTCCTGGTAGGGAAAGGGTTAATGTTACGAGGTCAGGGAAAGTTGAAGGAGCTGAAGGAGGGACGGGGAGGAGTTAAGGGGGGCGGGGGGGCCGTTACTGCGCTTCCCGCTGTTTCTCGGCATTGAGCCGGAAGCAGCGGGAGGAGTAACACACAGTAAGCAAAGCTCCCACCCTCCCACCCTTGTTTTGTTACTCCTTAGGTCTTATGTACGTCTGGCTATGAGCGTTGTGTTTTATTTTGTGTGCTTATTTAACATGTTTTTCTTTTTTCCGGAGTAGGTTCTGTTGTCATGGCAGCTGGCGGGGGGAGTCCTTGAGGCCAGTCAGTACAAAATGGTGGGGGGGTCGCATCGGGGGTATGCGTCCCCCAAAAAAGGTACATGGTTGAAGACTTCATCGGGTGTTATCCCTTTGAAGTGGTCTTCTGGTAGAAGGTATGTCACTTGAAGGCTTCATCGGGTGTTATCCCTTTGAAGTGGACTTCTAGTGGTCGGTATATCACTTGAGGGCTTCATCGGGTGTTATCCCCTTGAAGTGGACTTCTAGTGGTTGGAGCCATCTGCAGAGGTGAACGGTGCTTCCGAGCTGGTTTACGGCTGGAGGTAATTAGTGGTTTGCAGATGGCTAATTCGGTGTGTTCTTGAAAGGAACATCTGAAGGGGCTTCAAGGACTTCCTCTGCTCGGGTTAATGTTAACGTTTAATTGTTATTTATGATTCTGACCCATGTTGGGTCATGTGAATTATTAGGAGGAATTCTCTGGTGGATTCCTAACTAGTTATCCGAATGTTTCGGATTTAAATTGTTTTTATAAAACTGTGAAATTAATAAACGGCTGCTGTGGCCATTTCACATCCAACCTCGGTGTCATGTGTCGTTACTAAATGGGGATGGGGGATAGTATGGTTTAAGGTTAACACACGACTCTACCTAGGCAGGTCATGTCTGGCTTCCTCTCCGGCCTTTATTCACCTCCCGTGTAGCTGTGAGTGTGTGAGCCTGCAGGGCCCCATGGAATTGCCTAGAAGTAGGCTGAATCGCTGCAAGGGCTGAACAGCAGTATCGGGCAGGCTCGGGCAACGCGCGGCCCGTTCGGGTTATCGCTTCTCGGCCTTTTGGCTAAGATCAAGTGTAGTATCTGTTCTTATCAGTTTAATATCTGATACGTCCCCTATCTGGGGACCATATATTAAATGGATTTTTAGAACAGGGAGATGGAAATAGAGCTTGCTCTGTCCACTCCACGCATTGACCTGGTATTGCAGTATTTCCAGGACCGGTGCACCCTTTCCTTATGTGTTGACTAAAAGCAGATTCCAAAAGTGTTTTTTGTCTTTGCTATTGTTTCTGTCTTTCTGAAGGGATCTCCCCTTTTAATCCCATTATTTCAACACCTGTTGGACAATGCATGAGTGATAATGAGCTCATTGATTAAATGCAATTAATGAATAGATTGCCACCTCTGTTGTGTGTCGTCTGTGTTTCTGTGTTTCCGGCATTTCACATTGGAACACCTCATTCACCTTCCTTGTCTTCTCTCCGCCCTCCCTTTTAGGTAAGTTAAAGAGCTGCACCTGAGCCAGCCACTGATTGATTGATTGATTGATTGATTGATTGATTGATTGATTGATTGATGCAGCACAACAGTCAAATAGTGGAGTGGAGTAGGGGAACAGCAAACAGCCAATAAAGCAGCCCGCCCGCTCGCCTGCCCGCCACAATGGACCTACCTGTGTACACTAGATGGATGTGATGGAATGTACTGTCGTCCCTACATTTCAAGAAGAAGTAAGAATTGCAGTTGCAACAAAGCCTTGCTTGCCTACAAAGAGAGCAGCAATTTGGATTTGTTACTATGTTACCTAGAAGAATAACAAACTGTGCAAGGATGGAGGTTGTAGGAGCAAGGAGAAGTTGTCTGTAAAGTTGGTGGATGCCTATTTTCCATTTTGCAGTCCCTTGTCTCCCTCTTGTGGCCTCCTGGAGGCAACTAGCTGTGCAAAAAAAAGACAGCCTGGCGGCCGGCTGTTGCAGTGTTGCCCTCTCAGGCAACACTGAGTGACTGACTGAGCCTCACCGTCTTATATAAAGTTCAGACGGAACTTTGCACGTGTCATAGTGGAGCCCTCAGGATTCCAGAGCCAGCTTTCTGACATCATAATGGGGCCTCAGAGATAAAAGCCTGGGCCCAGGCAGTGTTGGTCAGTGCTGCTCAGCAGGCAGCACTGGACTGGACTGGATTACAGCTGATACAAGGTGTGAAGGAACAAGGGGTGGCTGTGGGCATGCACTTGCTGCCGCTGCCAGTGTTTATCTGCATGGCAGCAGGGCATTTGGGCGTTGCCAGGAAGGCGTTTTTATGTAGATTCCTCCTCTTTCAGCACTGCATTGTGGTGCAAGCAAAAGAAGCAAATCCTGTCTGGCTTCCTCTCCGGCCTTTATTCACCTCCCGTGTAGCTGTGAGTGTGTGAGCCTGCAGGGCCCCATGGAATTGCCTAGAAGTAGGCTGAATCGCTGCAAGGGCTGAACAGCAGTATCGGGCAGGCTCGGGCAACGCGCGGCCCGTTCGGGTTATCGCTTCTCGGCCTTTTGGCTAAGATCAAGTGTAGTATCTGTTCTTATCAGTTTAATATCTGATACGTCCCCTATCTGGGGACCATATATTAAATGGATTTTTAGAACAGGGAGATGGAAATAGAGCTTGCTCTGTCCACTCCACGCATTGACCTGGTATTGCAGTATTTCCAGGACCGGTGCACCCTTTCCTTATGTGTTGACTAAAAGCAGATTCCAAAAGTGTTTTTTGTCTTTGCTATTGTTTCTGTCTTTCTGAAGGGATCTCCCCTTTTAATCCCATTATTTCAACACCTGTTGGACAATGCATGAGTGATAATGAGCTCATTGATTAAATGCAATTAATGAATAGATTGCCACCTCTTGTTGTGTGTCGTCTGTGTTTCTGTGTTTCCGGCATTTCACATTGGAACACCTCATTCACCTTCCTTGTCTTCTCTCCGCCCTCCCTTTTAGGTAAGTTAAAGAGCTGCACCTGAGCCAGCCACTGATTGATTGATTGATTGATTGATTGATTGATTGATTGATTGATTGATGCAGCACAACAGTCAAATAGTGGAGTGGAGTAGGGGAACAGCAAACAGCCAATAAAGCAGCCCGCCCGCTCGCCTGCCCGCCACAATGGACCTACCTGTGTACACTAGATGGATGTGATGGAATGTACTGTCGTCCCTACATTTCAAGAAGAAGTAAGAATTGCAGTTGCAACAAAGCCTTGCTTGCCTACAAAGAGAGCAGCAATTTGGATTTGTTACTATGTTACCTAGAAGAATAACAAACTGTGCAAGGATGGAGGTTGTAGGAGCAAGGAGAAGTTGTCTGTAAAGTTGGTGGATGCCTATTTTCCATTTTGCAGTCCCTTGTCTCCCTCTTGTGGCCTCCTGGAGGCAACTAGCTGTGCAAAAAAAAGACAGCCTGGCGGCCGGCTGTTGCAGTGTTGCCCTCTCAGGCAACACTGAGTGACTGACTGAGCCTCACCTTCTTATATAAAGTTCAGACGGAACTTTGCACGTGTCATAGTGGAGCCCTCAGGATTCCAGAGCCAGCTTTCTGACATCATAATGGGGCCTCAGAGATAAAAGCCTGGGCCCAGGCAGTGTTGGTCAGTGCTGCTCAGCAGGCAGCACTGGACTGGACTGGATTACAGCTGATACAAGGTGTGAAGGAACAAGGGGTGGCTGTGGGCATGCACTTGCTGCCGCTGCCAGTGTTTATCTGCATGGCAGCAGGGCATTTGGGCGTTGCCAGGAAGGCGTTTTTATGTAGATTCCTCCTCTTTCAGCACTGCATTGTGGTGCAAGCAAAAGAAGCAAATCCTGTCTGGCTTCCTCTCCGGCCTTTATTCACCTCCCGTGTAGCTGTGAGTGTGTGAGCCTGCAGGGCCCCATGGAATTGCCTAGAAGTAGGCTGAATCGCTGCAAGGGCTGAACAGCAGTATCGGGCAGGCTCGGGCAACGCGCGGCCCGTTCGGGTTATCGCTTCTCGGCCTTTTGGCTAAGATCAAGTGTAGTATCTGTTCTTATCAGTTTAATATCTGATACGTCCCCTATCTGGGGACCATATATTAAATGGATTTTTAGAACAGGGAGATGGAAATAGAGCTTGCTCTGTCCACTCCACGCATTGACCTGGTATTGCAGTATTTCCAGGACCGGTGCACCCTTTCCTTATGTGTTGACTAAAAGCAGATTCCAAAAGTGTTTTTTGTCTTTGCTATTGTTTCTGTCTTTCTGAAGGGATCTCCCCTTTTAATCCCATTATTTCAACACCTGTTGGACAATGCATGAGTGATAATGAGCTCATTGATTAAATGCAATTAATGAATAGATTGCCACCTCTTGTTGTGTGTCGTCTGTGTTTCTGTGTTTCCGGCATTTCACATTGGAACACCTCATTCACCTTCCTTGTCTTCTCTCCGCCCTCCCTTTTAGGTAAGTTAAAGAGCTGCACCTGAGCCAGCCACTGATTGATTGATTGATTGATTGATTGATTGATTGATTGATGCAGCACAACAGTCAAATAGTGGAGTGGAGTAGGGGAACAGCAAACAGCCAATAAAGCAGCCCGCCCGCTCGCCTGCCCGCCACAATGGACCTACCTGTGTACACTAGATGGATGTGATGGAATGTACTGTCGTCCCTACATTTCAAGAAGAAGTAAGAATTGCAGTTGCAACAAAGCCTTGCTTGCCTACAAAGAGAGCAGCAATTTGGATTTGTTACTATGTTACCTAGAAGAATAACAAACTGTGCAAGGATGGAGGTTGTAGGAGCAAGGAGAAGTTGTCTGTAAAGTTGGTGGATGCCTATTTTCCATTTTGCAGTCCCTTGTCTCCCTCTTGTGGCCTCCTGGAGGCAACTAGCTGTGCAAAAAAAAGACAGCCTGGCGGCCGGCTGTTGCAGTGTTGCCCTCTCAGGCAACACTGAGTGACTGACTGAGCCTCACCGTCTTATATAAAGTTCAGACGGAACTTTGCACGTGTCATAGTGGAGCCCTCAGGATTCCAGAGCCAGCTTTCTGACATCATAATGGGGCCTCAGAGATAAAAGCCTGGGCCCAGGCAGTGTTGGTCAGTGCTGCTCAGCAGGCAGCACTGGACTGGACTGGATTACAGCTGATACAAGGTGTGAAGGAACAAGGGGTGGCTGTGGGCATGCACTTGCTGCCGCTGCCAGTGTTTATCTGCATGGCAGCAGGGCATTTGGGCGTTGCCAGGAAGGCGTTTTTATGTAGATTCCTCCTCTTTCAGCACTGCATTGTGGTGCAAGCAAAAGAAGCAAATCCTGTCTGGCTTCCTCTCCGGCCTTTATTCACCTCCCGTGTAGCTGTGAGTGTGTGAGCCTGCAGGGCCCCATGGAATTGCCTAGAAGTAGGCTGAATCGCTGCAAGGGCTGAACAGCAGTATCGGGCAGGCTCGGGCAACGCGCGGCCCGTTCGGGTTATCGCTTCTCGGCCTTTTGGCTAAGATCAAGTGTAGTATCTGTTCTTATCAGTTTAATATCTGATACGTCCCCTATCTGGGGACCATATATTAAATGGATTTTTAGAACAGGGAGATGGAAATAGAGCTTGCTCTGTCCACTCCACGCATTGACCTGGTATTGCAGTATTTCCAGGACCGGTGCACCCTTTCCTTATGTGTTGACTAAAAGCAGATTCCAAAAGTGTTTTTTGTCTTTGCTATTGTTTCTGTCTTTCTGAAGGGATCTCCCCTTTTAATCCCATTATTTCAACACCTGTTGGACAATGCATGAGTGATAATGAGCTCATTGATTAAATGCAATTAATGAATAGATTGCCACCTCTTGTTGTGTGTCGTCTGTGTTTCTGTGTTTCCGGCATTTCACATTGGAACAGCTCATTCACCTTCCTTGTCTTCTCTCCGCCCTCCCTTTTAGGTAAGTTAAAGAGCTGCACCTGAGCCAGCCACTGATTGATTGATTGATTGATTGATTGATTGATTGATTGATTGATTGATTGATGCAGCACAACAGTCAAATAGTGGAGTGGAGTAGGGGAACAGCAAACAGCCAATAAAGCAGCCCGCCCGCTCGCCTGCCCGCCACAATGGACCTACCTGTGTACACTAGATGGATGTGATGGAATGTACTATCGTCCCTACATTTCAAGAAGAAGTAAGAATTGCAGTTGCAACAAAGCCTTGCTTGCCTACAAAGAGAGCAGCAATTTGGATTTGTTACTATGTTACCTAGAAGAATAACAAACTGTGCAAGGATGGAGGTTGTAGGAGCAAGGAGAAGTTGTCTGTAAAGTTGGTGGATGCCTATTTTCCATTTTGCAGTCCCTTGTCTCCCTCTTGTGGCCTCCTGGAGGCAACTAGCTGTGCAAAAAAAAGACAGCCTGGCGGCCGGCTGTTGCAGTGTTGCCCTCTCAGGCAACACTGAGTGACTGACTGAGCCTCACCGTCTTATATAAAGTTCAGACGGAACTTTGCACGTGTCATAGTGGAGCCCTCAGGATTCCAGAGCCAGCTTTCTGACATCATAATGGGGCCTCAGAGATAAAAGCCTGGGCCCAGGCAGTGTTGGTCAGTGCTGCTCAGCAGGCAGCACTGGACTGGACTGGATTACAGCTGATACAAGGTGTGAAGGAACAAGGGGTGGCTGTGGGCATGCACTTGCTGCCGCTGCCAGTGTTTATCTGCATGGCAGCAGGGCATTTGGGCGTTGCCAGGAAGGCGTTTTTATGTAGATTCCTCCTCTTTCAGCACTGCATTGTGGTGCAAGCAAAAGAAGCAAATCCTGTCTGGCTTCCTCTCCGGCCTTTATTCACCTCCCGTGTAGCTGTGAGTGTGTGAGCCTGCAGGGCCCCATGGAATTGCCTAGAAGTAGGCTGAATCGCTGCAAGGGCTGAACAGCAGTATCGGGCAGGCTCGGGCAACGCGCGGCCCGTTCGGGTTATCGCTTCTCGGCCTTTTGGCTAAGATCAAGTGTAGTATCTGTTCTTATCAGTTTAATATCTGATACGTCCCCTATCTGGGGACCATATATTAAATGGATTTTTAGAACAGGGAGATGGAAATAGAGCTTGCTCTGTCCACTCCACGCATTGACCTGGTATTGCAGTATTTCCAGGACCGGTGCACCCTTTCCTTATGTGTTGACTAAAAGCAGATTCCAAAAGTGTTTTTTGTCTTTGCTATTGTTTCTGTCTTTCTGAAGGGATCTCCCCTTTTAATCCCATTATTTCAACACCTGTTGGACAATGCATGAGTGATAATGAGCTCATTGATTAAATGCAATTAATGAATAGATTGCCACCTCTTGTTGTGTGTCGTCTGTGTTTCTGTGTTTCCGGCATTTCACATTGGAACACCTCATTCACCTTCCTTGTCTTCTCTCCGCCCTCCCTTTTAGGTAAGTTAAAGAGCTGCACCTGAGCCAGCCACTGATTGATTGATTGATTGATTGATTGATTGATTGATTGATTGATGCAGCACAACAGTCAAATAGTGGAGTGGAGTAGGGGAACAGCAAACAGCCAATAAAGCAGCCCGCCCGCTCGCCTGCCCGCCAAAATGGACCTACCTGTGTACACTAGATGGATGTGATGGAATGTACTGTCGTCCCTACATTTCAAGAAGAAGTAAGAATTGCAGTTGCAACAAAGCCTTGCTTGCCTACAAAGAGAGCAGCAATTTGGATTTGTTACTATGTTACCTAGAAGAATAACAAACTGTGCAAGGATGGAGGTTGTAGGAGCAAGGAGAAGTTGTCTGTAAAGTTGGTGGATGCCTATTTTCCATTTTGCAGTCCCTTGTCTCCCTCTTGTGGCCTCCTGGAGGCAACTAGCTGTGCAAAAAAAAGACAGCCTGGCGGCCGGCTGTTGCAGTGTTGCCCTCTCAGGCAACACTGAGTGACTGACTGAGCCTCACCGTCTTATATAAAGTTCAGACGGAACTTTGCACGTGTCATAGTGGAGCCCTCAGGATTCCAGAGCCAGCTTTCTGACATCATAATGGGGCCTCAGAGATAAAAGCCTGGGCCCAGGCAGTGTTGGTCAGTGCTGCTCAGCAGGCAGCACTGGACTGGACTGGATTACAGCTGATACAAGGTGTGAAGGAACAAGGGGTGGCTGTGGGCATGCACTTGCTGCCGCTGCCAGTGTTTATCTGCATGGCAGCAGGGCATTTGGGCGTTGCCAGGAAGGCGTTTTTATGTAGATTCCTCCTCTTTCAGCACTGCATTGTGGTGCAAGCAAAAGAAGCAAATCCTGTCTGGCTTCCTCTCCGGCCTTTATTCACCTCCCGTGTAGCTGTGAGTGTGTGAGCCTGCAGGGCCCCATGGAATTGCCTAGAAGTAGGCTGAATCGCTGCAAGGGCTGAACAGCAGTATCGGGCAGGCTCGGGCAACGCGCGGCCCGTTCGGGTTATCGCTTCTCGGCCTTTTGGCTAAGATCAAGTGTAGTATCTGTTCTTATCAGTTTAATATCTGATACGTCCCCTATCTGGGGACCATATATTAAATGGATTTTTAGAACAGGGAGATGGAAATAGAGCTTGCTCTGTCCACTCCACGCATTGACCTGGTATTGCAGTATTTCCAGGACCGGTGCACCCTTTCCTTATGTGTTGACTAAAAGCAGATTCCAAAAGTGTTTTTTGTCTTTGCTATTGTTTCTGTCTTTCTGAAGGGATCTCCCCTTTTAATCCCATTATTTCAACACCTGTTGGACAATGCATGAGTGATAATGAGCTCATTGATTAAATGCAATTAATGAATAGATTGCCACCTCTTGTTGTGTGTCGTCTGTGTTTCTGTGTTTCCGGCATTTCACATTGGAACACCTCATTCACCTTCCTTGTCTTCTCTCCGCCCTCCCTTTTAGGTAAGTTAAAGAGCTGCACCTGAGCCAGCCACTGATTGATTGATTGATTGATTGATTGATGCAGCACAACAGTCAAATAGTGGAGTGGAGTAGGGGAACAGCAAACAGCCAATAAAGCAGCCCGCCCGCTCGCCTGCCCGCCACAATGGACCTACCTGTGTACACTAGATGGATGTGATGGAATGTACTGTCGTCCCTACATTTCAAGAAGAAGTAAGAATTGCAGTTGCAACAAAGCCTTGCTTGCCTACAAAGAGAGCAGCAATTTGGATTTGTTACTATGTTACCTAGAAGAATAACAAACTGTGCAAGGATGGAGGTTGTAGGAGCAAGGAGAAGTTGTCTGTAAAGTTGGTGGATGCCTATTTTCCATTTTGCAGTCCCTTGTCTCCCTCTTGTGGCCTCCTGGAGGCAACTAGCTGTGCAAAAAAAAGACAGCCTGGCGGCCGGCTGTTGCAGTGTTGCCCTCTCAGGCAACACTGAGTGACTGACTGAGCCTCACCGTCTTATATAAAGTTCAGACGGAACTTTGCACGTGTCATAGTGGAGCCCTCAGGATTCCAGAGCCAGCTTTCTGACATCATAATGGGGCCTCAGAGATAAAAGCCTGGGCCCAGGCAGTGTTGGTCAGTGCTGCTCAGCAGGCAGCACTGGACTGGACTGGATTACAGCTGATACAAGGTGTGAAGGAACAAGGGGTGGCTGTGGGCATGCACTTGCTGCCGCTGCCAGTGATTATCTGCATGGCAGCAGGGCATTTGGGCGTTGCCAGGAAGGCGTTTTTATGTAGATTCCTCCTCTTTCAGCACTGCATTGTGGTGCAAGCAAAAGAAGCAAATCCTGTCTGGCTTCCTCTCCGGCCTTTATTCACCTCCCGTGTAGCTGTGAGTGTGTGAGCCTGCAGGGCCCCATGGAATTGCCTAGAAGTAGGCTGAATCGCTGCAAGGGCTGAACAGCAGTATCGGGCAGGCTCGGGCAACGCGCGGCCCGTTCGGGTTATCGCTTCTCGGCCTTTTGGCTAAGATCAAGTGTAGTATCTGTTCTTATCAGTTTAATATCTGATACGTCCCCTATCTGGGGACCATATATTAAATGGATTTTTAGAACAGGGAGATGGAAATAGAGCTTGCTCTGTCCACTCCACGCATTGACCTGGTATTGCAGTATTTCCAGGACCGGTGCACCCTTTCCTTATGTGTTGACTAAAAGCAGATTCCAAAAGTGTTTTTTGTCTTTGCTATTGTTTCTGTCTTTCTGAAGGGATCTCCCCTTTTAATCCCATTATTTCAACACCTGTTGGACAATGCATGAGTGATAATGAGCTCATTGATTAAATGCAATTAATGAATAGATTGCCACCTCTTGTTGTGTGTCGTCTGTGTTTCTGTGTTTCCGGCATTTCACATTGGAACACCTCATTCACCTTCCTTGTCTTCTCTCCGCCCTCCCTTTTAGGTAAGTTAAAGAGCTGCACCTGAGCCAGCCACTGATTGATTGATTGATTGATTGATTGATTGATTGATTGATTGATGCAGCACAACAGTCAAATAGTGGAGTGGAGTAGGGGAACAGCAAACAGCCAATAAAGCAGCCCGCCCGCTCGCCTGCCCGCCACAATGGACCTACCTGTGTACACTAGATGGATGTGATGGAATGTACTGTCGTCCCTACATTTCAAGAAGAAGTAAGAATTGCAGTTGCAACAAAGCCTTGCTTGCCTACAAAGAGAGCAGCAATTTGGATTTGTTACTATGTTACCTAGAAGAATAACAAACTGTGCAAGGATGGAGGTTGTAGGAGCAAGGAGAAGTTGTCTGTAAAGTTGGTGGATGCCTATTTTCCATTTTGCAGTCCCTTGTCTCCCTCTTGTGGCCTCCTGGAGGCAACTAGCTGTGCAAAAAAAAGACAGCCTGGCGGCCGGCTGTTGCAGTGTTGCCCTCTCAGGCAACACTGAGTGACTGACTGAGCCTCACCGTCTTATATAAAGTTCAGACGGAACTTTGCACGTGTCATAGTGGAGCCCTCAGGATTCCAGAGCCAGCTTTCTGACATCATAATGGGGCCTCAGAGATAAAAGCCTGGGCCCAGGCAGTGTTGGTCAGTGCTGCTCAGCAGGCAGCACTGGACTGGACTGGATTACAGCTGATACAAGGTGTGAAGGAACAAGGGGTGGCTGTGGGCATGCACTTGCTGCCGCTGCCAGTGATTATCTGCATGGCAGCAGGGCATTTGGGCGTTGCCAGGAAGGCGTTTTTATGTAGATTCCTCCTCTTTCAGCACTGCATTGTGGTGCAAGCAAAAGAAGCAAATCCTGTCTGGCTTCCTCTCCGGCCTTTATTCACCTCCCGTGTAGCTGTGAGTGTGTGAGCCTGCAGGGCCCCATGGAATTGCCTAGAAGTAGGCTGAATCGCTGCAAGGGCTGAACAGCAGTATCGGGCAGGCTCGGGCAACGCGCGGCCCGTTCGGGTTATCGCTTCTCGGCCTTTTGGCTAAGATCAAGTGTAGTATCTGTTCTTATCAGTTTAATATCTGATACGTCCCCTATCTGGGGACCATATATTAAATGGATTTTTAGAACAGGGAGATGGAAATAGAGCTTGCTCTGTCCACTCCACGCATTGACCTGGTATTGCAGTATTTCCAGGACCGGTGCACCCTTTCCTTATGTGTTGACTAAAAGCAGATTCCAAAAGTGTTTTTTGTCTTTGCTATTGTTTCTGTCTTTCTGAAGGGATCTCCCCTTTTAATCCCATTATTTCAACACCTGTTGGACAATGCATGAGTGATAATGAGCTCATTGATTAAATGCAATTAATGAATAGATTGCCACCTCTTGTTGTGTGTCGTCTGTGTTTCTGTGTTTCCGGCATTTCACATTGGAACACCTCATTCACCTTCCTTGTCTTCTCTCCGCCCTCCCTTTTAGGTAAGTTAAAGAGCTGCACCTGAGCCAGCCACTGATTGATTGATTGATTGATTGATTGATTGATTGATTGATTGATTGATTGATGCAGCACAACAGTCAAATAGTGGAGTGGAGTAGGGGAACAGCAAACAGCCAATAAAGCAGCCCGCCCGCTCGCCTGCCCGCCACAATGGACCTACCTGTGTACACTAGATGGATGTGATGGAATGTACTGTCGTCCCTACATTTCAAGAAGAAGTAAGAATTGCAGTTGCAACAAAGCCTTGCTTGCCTACAAAGAGAGCAGCAATTTGGATTTGTTACTATGTTACCTAGAAGAATAACAAACTGTGCAAGGATGGAGGTTGTAGGAGCAAGGAGAAGTTGTCTGTAAAGTTGGTGGATGCCTATTTTCCATTTTGCAGTCCCTTGTCTCCCTCTTGTGGCCTCCTGGAGGCAACTAGCTGTGCAAAAAAAAGACAGCCTGGCGGCCGGCTGTTGCAGTGTTGCCCTCTCAGGCAACACTGAGTGACTGACTGAGCCTCACCGTCTTATATAAAGTTCAGACGGAACTTTGCACGTGTCATAGTGGAGCCCTCAGGATTCCAGAGCCAGCTTTCTGACATCATAATGGGGCCTCAGAGATAAAAGCCTGGGCCCAGGCAGTGTTGGTCAGTGCTGCTCAGCAGGCAGCACTGGACTGGACTGGATTACAGCTGATACAAGGTGTGAAGGAACAAGGGGTGGCTGTGGGCATGCACTTGCTGCCGCTGCCAGTGTTTATCTGCATGGCAGCAGGGCATTTGGGCGTTGCCAGGAAGGCGTTTTTATGTAGATTCCTCCTCTTTCAGCACTGCATTGTGGTGCAAGCAAAAGAAGCAAATCCTGTCTGGCTTCCTCTCCGGCCTTTATTCACCTCCCGTGTAGCTGTGAGTGTGTGAGCCTGCAGGGCCCCATGGAATTGCCTAGAAGTAGGCTGAATCGCTGCAAGGGCTGAACAGCAGTATCGGGCAGGCTCGGGCAACGCGCGGCCCGTTCGGGTTATCGCTTCTCGGCCTTTTGGCTAAGATCAAGTGTAGTATCTGTTCTTATCAGTTTAATATCTGATACGTCCCCTATCTGGGGACCATATATTAAATGGATTTTTAGAACAGGGAGATGGAAATAGAGCTTGCTCTGTCCACTCCACGCATTGACCTGGTATTGCAGTATTTCCAGGACCGGTGCACCCTTTCCTTATGTGTTGACTAAAAGCAGATTCCAAAAGTGTTTTTTGTCTTTGCTATTGTTTCTGTCTTTCTGAAGGGATCTCCCCTTTTAATCCCATTATTTCAACACCTGTTGGACAATGCATGAGTGATAATGAGCTCATTGATTAAATGCAATTAATGAATAGATTGCCACCTCTTGTTGTGTGTCGTCTGTGTTTCTGTGTTTCCGGCATTTCACATTGGAACACCTCATTCACCTTCCTTGTCTTCTCTCCGCCCTCCCTTTTAGGTAAGTTAAAGAGCTGCACCTGAGCCAGCCACTGATTGATTGATTGATTGATTGATTGATTGATTGATTGATTGATTGCAGCACAACAGTCAAATAGTGGAGTGGAGTAGGGGAACAGCAAACAGCCAATAAAGCAGCCCGCCCGCTCGCCTGCCCGCCACAATGGACCTACCTGTGTACACTAGATGGATGTGATGGAATGTACTGTCGTCCCTACATTTCAAGAAGAAGTAAGAATTGCAGTTGCAACAAAGCCTTGCTTGCCTACAAAGAGAGCAGCAATTTGGATTTGTTACTATGTTACCTAGAAGAATAACAAACTGTGCAAGGATGGAGGTTGTAGGAGCAAGGAGAAGTTGTCTGTAAAGTTGGTGGATGCCTATTTTCCATTTTGCAGTCCCTTGTCTCCCTCTTGTGGCCTCCTGGAGGCAACTAGCTGTGCAAAAAAAAGACAGCCTGGCGGCCGGCTGTTGCAGTGTTGCCCTCTCAGGCAACACTGAGTGACTGACTGAGCCTCACCGTCTTATATAAAGTTCAGACGGAACTTTGCACGTGTCATAGTGGAGCCCTCAGGATTCCAGAGCCAGCTTTCTGACATCATAATGGGGCCTCAGAGATAAAAGCCTGGGCCCAGGCAGTGTTGGTCAGTGCTGCTCAGCAGGCAGCACTGGACTGGACTGGATTACAGCTGATACAAGGTGTGAAGGAACAAGGGGTGGCTGTGGGCATGCACTTGCTGCCGCTGCCAGTGTTTATCTGCATGGCAGCAGGGCATTTGGGCGTTGCCAGGAAGGCGTTTTTATGTAGATTCCTCCTCTTTCAGCACTGCATTGTGGTGCAAGCAAAAGAAGCAAA
This sequence comes from Rhinoderma darwinii, assembly GCF_050947455.1. Taxonomy (NCBI): domain Eukaryota; kingdom Metazoa; phylum Chordata; class Amphibia; order Anura; family Rhinodermatidae; genus Rhinoderma; species Rhinoderma darwinii. The sequence continues at coordinate 143,832 of NW_027463921.1, forward strand.
TCCTGTCTGGCTTCCTCTCCGGCCTTTATTCACCTCCCGTGTAGCTGTGAGTGTGTGAGCCTGCAGGGCCCCATGGAATTGCCTAGAAGTAGGCTGAATCGCTGCAAGGGCTGAACAGCAGTATCGGGCAGGCTCGGGCAACGCGCGGCCCGTTCGGGTTATCGCTTCTCGGCCTTTTGGCTAAGATCAAGTGTAGTATCTGTTCTTATCAGTTTAATATCTGATACGTCCCCTATCTGGGGACCATATATTAAATGGATTTTTAGAACAGGGAGATGGAAATAGAGCTTGCTCTGTCCACTCCACGCATTGACCTGGTATTGCAGTATTTCCAGGACCGGTGCACCCTTTCCTTATGTGTTGACTAAAAGCAGATTCCAAAAGTGTTTTTTGTCTTTGCTATTGTTTCTGTCTTTCTGAAGGGATCTCCCCTTTTAATCCCATTATTTCAACACCTGTTGGACAATGCATGAGTGATAATGAGCTCATTGATTAAATGCAATTAATGAATAGATTGCCACCTCTTGTTGTGTGTCGTCTGTGTTTCTGTGTTTCCGGCATTTCACATTGGAACACCTCATTCACCTTCCTTGTCTTCTCTCCGCCCTCCCTTTTAGGTAAGTTAAAGAGCTGCACCTGAGCCAGCCACTGATTGATTGATTGATTGATTGATTGATTGATTGATTGATTGATTGATTGATTGATGCAGCACAACAGTCAAATAGTGGAGTGGAGTAGGGGAACAGCAAACAGCCAATAAAGCAGCCCGCCCGCTCGCCTGCCCGCCACAATGGACCTACCTGTGTACACTAGATGGATGTGATGGAATGTACTGTCGTCCCTACATTTCAAGAAGAAGTAAGAATTGCAGTTGCAACAAAGCCTTGCTTGCCTACAAAGAGAGCAGCAATTTGGATTTGTTACTATGTTACCTAGAAGAATAACAAACTGTGCAAGGATGGAGGTTGTAGGAGCAAGGAGAAGTTGTCTGTAAAGTTGGTGGATGCCTATTTTCCATTTTGCAGTCCCTTGTCTCCCTCTTGTGGCCTCCTGGAGGCAACTAGCTGTGCAAAAAAAAGACAGCCTGGCGGCCGGCTGTTGCAGTGTTGCCCTCTCAGGCAACACTGAGTGACTGACTGAGCCTCACCGTCTTATATAAAGTTCAGACGGAACTTTGCACGTGTCATAGTGGAGCCCTCAGGATTCCAGAGCCAGCTTTCTGACATCATAATGGGGCCTCAGAGATAAAAGCCTGGGCCCAGGCAGTGTTGGTCAGTGCTGCTCAGCAGGCAGCACTGGACTGGACTGGATTACAGCTGATACAAGGTGTGAAGGAACAAGGGGTGGCTGTGGGCATGCACTTGCTGCCGCTGCCAGTGTTTATCTGCATGGCAGCAGGGCATTTGGGCGTTGCCAGGAAGGCGTTTTTATGTAGATTCCTCCTCTTTCAGCACTGCATTGTGGTGCAAGCAAAAGAAGCAAATCCTGTCTGGCTTCCTCTCCGGCCTTTATTCACCTCCCGTGTAGCTGTGAGTGTGTGAGCCTGCAGGGCCCCATGGAATTGCCTAGAAGTAGGCTGAATCGCTGCAAGGGCTGAACAGCAGTATCGGGCAGGCTCGGGCAACGCGCGGCCCGTTCGGGTTATCGCTTCTCGGCCTTTTGGCTAAGATCAAGTGTAGTATCTGTTCTTATCAGTTTAATATCTGATACGTCCCCTATCTGGGGACCATATATTAAATGGATTTTTAGAACAGGGAGATGGAAATAGAGCTTGCTCTGTCCACTCCACGCATTGACCTGGTATTGCAGTATTTCCAGGACCGGTGCACCCTTTCCTTATGTGTTGACTAAAAGCAGATTCCAAAAGTGTTTTTTGTCTTTGCTATTGTTTCTGTCTTTCTGAAGGGATCTCCCCTTTTAATCCCATTATTTCAACACCTGTTGGACAATGCATGAGTGATAATGAGCTCATTGATTAAATGCAATTAATGAATAGATTGCCACCTCTTGTTGTGTGTCGTCTGTGTTTCTGTGTTTCCGGCATTTCACATTGGAACACCTCATTCACCTTCCTTGTCTTCTCTCCGCCCTCCCTTTTAGGTAAGTTAAAGAGCTGCACCTGAGCCAGCCACTGATTGATTGATTGATTGATTGATTGATTGATTGATTGATTGATTGATGCAGCACAACAGTCAAATAGTGGAGTGGAGTAGGGGAACAGCAAACAGCCAATAAAGCAGCCCGCCCGCTCGCCTGCCCGCCACAATGGACCTACCTGTGTACACTAGATGGATGTGATGGAATGTACTGTCGTCCCTACATTTCAAGAAGAAGTAAGAATTGCAGTTGCAACAAAGCCTTGCTTGCCTACAAAGAGAGCAGCAATTTGGATTTGTTACTATGTTACCTAGAAGAATAACAAACTGTGCAAGGATGGAGGTTGTAGGAGCAAGGAGAAGTTGTCTGTAAAGTTGGTGGATGCCTATTTTCCATTTTGCAGTCCCTTGTCTCCCTCTTGTGGCCTCCTGGAGGCAACTAGCTGTGCAAAAAAAAGACAGCCTGGCGGCCGGCTGTTGCAGTGTTGCCCTCTCAGGCAACACTGAGTGACTGACTGAGCCTCACCGTCTTATATAAAGTTCAGACGGAACTTTGCACGTGTCATAGTGGAGCCCTCAGGATTCCAGAGCCAGCTTTCTGACATCATAATGGGGCCTCAGAGATAAAAGCCTGGGCCCAGGCAGTGTTGGTCAGTGCTGCTCAGCAGGCAGCACTGGACTGGACTGGATTACAGCTGATACAAGGTGTGAAGGAACAAGGGGTGGCTGTGGGCATGCACTTGCTGCCGCTGCCAGTGTTTATCTGCATGGCAGCAGGGCATTTGGGCGTTGCCAGGAAGGCGTTTTTATGTAGATTCCTCCTCTTTCAGCACTGCATTGTGGTGCAAGCAAAAGAAGCAAATCCTGTCTGGCTTCCTCTCCGGCCTTTATTCACCTCCCGTGTAGCTGTGAGTGTGTGAGCCTGCAGGGCCCCATGGAATTGCCTAGAAGTAGGCTGAATCGCTGCAAGGGCTGAACAGCAGTATCGGGCAGGCTCGGGCAACGCGCGGCCCGTTCGGGTTATCGCTTCTCGGCCTTTTGGCTAAGATCAAGTGTAGTATCTGTTCTTATCAGTTTAATATCTGATACGTCCCCTATCTGGGGACCATATATTAAATGGATTTTTAGAACAGGGAGATGGAAATAGAGCTTGCTCTGTCCACTCCACGCATTGACCTGGTATTGCAGTATTTCCAGGACCGGTGCACCCTTTCCTTATGTGTTGACTAAAAGCAGATTCCAAAAGTGTTTTTTGTCTTTGCTATTGTTTCTGTCTTTCTGAAGGGATCTCCCCTTTTAATCCCATTATTTCAACACCTGTTGGACAATGCATGAGTGATAATGAGCTCATTGATTAAATGCAATTAATGAATAGATTGCCACCTCTTGTTGTGTGTCGTCTGTGTTTCTGTGTTTCCGGCATTTCACATTGGAACACCTCATTCACCTTCCTTGTCTTCTCTCCGCCCTCCCTTTTAGGTAAGTTAAAGAGCTGCACCTGAGCCAGCCACTGATTGATTGATTGATTGATTGATTGATTGATTGATTGATTGATTGATGCAGCACAACAGTCAAATAGTGGAGTGGAGTAGGGGAACAGCAAACAGCCAATAAAGCAGCCCGCCCGCTCGCCTGCCCGCCACAATGGACCTACCTGTGTACACTAGATGGATGTGATGGAATGTACTGTCGTCCCTACATTTCAAGAAGAAGTAAGAATTGCAGTTGCAACAAAGCCTTGCTTGCCTACAAAGAGAGCAGCAATTTGGATTTGTTACTATGTTACCTAGAAGAATAACAAACTGTGCAAGGATGGAGGTTGTAGGAGCAAGGAGAAGTTGTCTGTAAAGTTGGTGGATGCCTATTTTCCATTTTGCAGTCCCTTGTCTCCCTCTTGTGGCCTCCTGGAGGCAACTAGCTGTGCAAAAAAAAGACAGCCTGGCGGCCGGCTGTTGCAGTGTTGCCCTCTCAGGCAACACTGAGTGACTGACTGAGCCTCACCGTCTTATATAAAGTTCAGACGGAACTTTGCACGTGTCATAGTGGAGCCCTCAGGATTCCAGAGCCAGCTTTCTGACATCATAATGGGGCCTCAGAGATAAAAGCCTGGGCCCAGGCAGTGTTGGTCAGTGCTGCTCAGCAGGCAGCACTGGACTGGACTGGATTACAGCTGATACAAGGTGTGAAGGAACAAGGGGTGGCTGTGGGCATGCACTTGCTGCCGCTGCCAGTGTTTATCTGCATGGCAGCAGGGCATTTGGGCGTTGCCAGGAAGGCGTTTTTATGTAGATTCCTCCTCTTTCAGCACTGCATTGTGGTGCAAGCAAAAGAAGCAAATCCTGTCTGGCTTCCTCTCCGGCCTTTATTCACCTCCCGTGTAGCTGTGAGTGTGTGAGCCTGCAGGGCCCCATGGAATTGCCTAGAAGTAGGCTGAATCGCTGCAAGGGCTGAACAGCAGTATCGGGCAGGCTCGGGCAACGCGCGGCCCGTTCGGGTTATCGCTTCTCGGCCTTTTGGCTAAGATCAAGTGTAGTATCTGTTCTTATCAGTTTAATATCTGATACGTCCCCTATCTGGGGACCATATATTAAATGGATTTTTAGAACAGGGAGATGGAAATAGAGCTTGCTCTGTCCACTCCACGCATTGACCTGGTATTGCAGTATTTCCAGGACCGGTGCACCCTTTCCTTATGTGTTGACTAAAAGCAGATTCCAAAAGTGTTTTTTGTCTTTGCTATTGTTTCTGTCTTTCTGAAGGGATCTCCCCTTTTAATCCCATTATTTCAACACCTGTTGGACAATGCATGAGTGATAATGAGCTCATTGATTAAATGCAATTAATGAATAGATTGCCACCTCTTGTTGTGTGTCGTCTGTGTTTCTGTGTTTCCGGCATTTCACATTGGAACACCTCATTCACCTTCCTTGTCTTCTCTCCGCCCTCCCTTTTAGGTAAGTTAAAGAGCTGCACCTGAGCCAGCCACTGATTGATTGATTGATTGATTGATTGATTGATTGATTGATTGATTGATTGATGCAGCACAACAGTCAAATAGTGGAGTGGAGTAGGGGAACAGCAAACAGCCAATAAAGCAGCCCGCCCGCTCGCCTGCCCGCCACAATGGACCTACCTGTGTACACTAGATGGATGTGATGGAATGTACTGTCGTCCCTACATTTCAAGAAGAAGTAAGAATTGCAGTTGCAACAAAGCCTTGCTTGCCTACAAAGAGAGCAGCAATTTGGATTTGTTACTATGTTACCTAGAAGAATAACAAACTGTGCAAGGATGGAGGTTGTAGGAGCAAGGAGAAGTTGTCTGTAAAGTTGGTGGATGCCTATTTTCCATTTTGCAGTCCCTTGTCTCCCTCTTGTGGCCTCCTGGAGGCAACTAGCTGTGCAAAAAAAAGACAGCCTGGCGGCCGGCTGTTGCAGTGTTGCCCTCTCAGGCAACACTGAGTGACTGACTGAGCCTCACCGTCTTATATAAAGTTCAGACGGAACTTTGCACGTGTCATAGTGGAGCCCTCAGGATTCCAGAGCCAGCTTTCTGACATCATAATGGGGCCTCAGAGATAAAAGCCTGGGCCCAGGCAGTGTTGGTCAGTGCTGCTCAGCAGGCAGCACTGGACTGGACTGGATTACAGCTGATACAAGGTGTGAAGGAACAAGGGGTGGCTGTGGGCATGCACTTGCTGCCGCTGCCAGTGTTTATCTGCATGGCAGCAGGGCATTTGGGCGTTGCCAGGAAGGCGTTTTTATGTAGATTCCTCCTCTTTCAGCACTGCATTGTGGTGCAAGCAAAAGAAGCAAATCCTGTCTGGCTTCCTCTCCGGCCTTTATTCACCTCCCGTGTAGCTGTGAGTGTGTGAGCCTGCAGGGCCCCATGGAATTGCCTAGAAGTAGGCTGAATCGCTGCAAGGGCTGAACAGCAGTATCGGGCAGGCTCGGGCAACGCGCGGCCCGTTCGGGTTATCGCTTCTCGGCCTTTTGGCTAAGATCAAGTGTAGTATCTGTTCTTATCAGTTTAATATCTGATACGTCCCCTATCTGGGGACCATATATTAAATGGATTTTTAGAACAGGGAGATGGAAATAGAGCTTGCTCTGTCCACTCCACGCATTGACCTGGTATTGCAGTATTTCCAGGACCGGTGCACCCTTTCCTTATGTGTTGACTAAAAGCAGATTCCAAAAGTGTTTTTTGTCTTTGCTATTGTTTCTGTCTTTCTGAAGGGATCTCCCCTTTTAATCCCATTATTTCAACACCTGTTGGACAATGCATGAGTGATAATGAGCTCATTGATTAAATGCAATTAATGAATAGATTGCCACCTCTTGTTGTGTGTCGTCTGTGTTTCTGTGTTTCCGGCATTTCACATTGGAACACCTCATTCACCTTCCTTGTCTTCTCTCCGCCCTCCCTTTTAGGTAAGTTAAAGAGCTGCACCTGAGCCAGCCACTGATTGATTGATTGATTGATTGATTGATTGATTGATTGATTGATGCAGCACAACAGTCAAATAGTGGAGTGGAGTAGGGGAACAGCAAACAGCCAATAAAGCAGCCCGCCCGCTCGCCTGCCCGCCACAATGGACCTACCTGTGTACACTAGATGGATGTGATGGAATGTACTGTCGTCCCTACATTTCAAGAAGAAGTAAGAATTGCAGTTGCAACAAAGCCTTGCTTGCCTACAAAGAGAGCAGCAATTTGGATTTGTTACTATGTTACCTAGAAGAATAACAAACTGTGCAAGGATGGAGGTTGTAGGAGCAAGGAGAAGTTGTCTGTAAAGTTGGTGGATGCCTATTTTCCATTTTGCAGTCCCTTGTCTCCCTCTTGTGGCCTCCTGGAGGCAACTAGCTGTGCAAAAAAAAGACAGCCTGGCGGCCGGCTGTTGCAGTGTTGCCCTCTCAGGCAACACTGAGTGACTGACTGAGCCTCACCGTCTTATATAAAGTTCAGACGGAACTTTGCACGTGTCATAGTGGAGCCCTCAGGATTCCAGAGCCAGCTTTCTGACATCATAATGGGGCCTCAGAGATAAAAGCCTGGGCCCAGGCAGTGTTGGTCAGTGCTGCTCAGCAGGCAGCACTGGACTGGACTGGATTACAGCTGATACAAGGTGTGAAGGAACAAGGGGTGGCTGTGGGCATGCACTTGCTGCCGCTGCCAGTGTTTATCTGCATGGCAGCAGGGCATTTGGGCGTTGCCAGGAAGGCGTTTTTATGTAGATTCCTCCTCTTTCAGCACTGCATTGTGGTGCAAGCAAAAGAAGCAAATCCTGTCTGGCTTCCTCTCCGGCCTTTATTCACCTCCCGTGTAGCTGTGAGTGTGTGAGCCTGCAGGGCCCCATGGAATTGCCTAGAAGTAGGCTGAATCGCTGCAAGGGCTGAACAGCAGTATCGGGCAGGCTCGGGCAACGCGCGGCCCGTTCGGGTTATCGCTTCTCGGCCTTTTGGCTAAGATCAAGTGTAGTATCTGTTCTTATCAGTTTAATATCTGATACGTCCCCTATCTGGGGACCATATATTAAATGGATTTTTAGAACAGGGAGATGGAAATAGAGCTTGCTCTGTCCACTCCACGCATTGACCTGGTATTGCAGTATTTCCAGGACCGGTGCACCCTTTCCTTATGTGTTGACTAAAAGCAGATTCCAAAAGTGTTTTTTGTCTTTGCTATTGTTTCTGTCTTTCTGAAGGGATCTCCCCTTTTAATCCCATTATTTCAACACCTGTTGGACAATGCATGAGTGATAATGAGCTCATTGATTAAATGCAATTAATGAATAGATTGCCACCTCTTGTTGTGTGTCGTCTGTGTTTCTGTGTTTCCGGCATTTCACATTGGAACACCTCATTCACCTTCCTTGTCTTCTCTCTGCCCTCCCTTTTAGGTAAGTTAAAGAGCTGCACCTGAGCCAGCCACTGATTGATTGATTGATTGATTGATTGATTGATTGATTGATTGATTGATTGATTGATTGATTGATTGATTGATGCAGCACAACAGTCAAATAGTGGAGTGGAGTAGGGGAACAGCAAACAGCCAATAAAGCAGCCCGCCCGCTCGCCTGCCCGCCACAATGGACCTACCTGTGTACACTAGATGGATGTGATGGAATGTACTGTCGTCCCTACATTTCAAGAAGAAGTAAGAATTGCAGTTGCAACAAAGCCTTGCTTGCCTACAAAGAGAGCAGCAATTTGGATTTGTTACTATGTTACCTAGAAGAATAACAAACTGTGCAAGGATGGAGGTTGTAGGAGCAAGGAGAAGTTGTCTGTAAAGTTGGTGGATGCCTATTTTCCATTTTGCAGTCCCTTGTCTCCCTCTTGTGGCCTCCTGGAGGCAACTAGCTGTGCAAAAAAAAGACAGCCTGGCGGCCGGCTGTTGCAGTGTTGCCCTCTCAGGCAACACTGAGTGACTGACTGAGCCTCACCGTCTTATATAAAGTTCAGACGGAACTTTGCACGTGTCATAGTGGAGCCCTCAGGATTCCAGAGCCAGCTTTCTGACATCATAATGGGGCCTCAGAGATAAAAGCCTGGGCCCAGGCAGTGTTGGTCAGTGCTGCTCAGCAGGCAGCACTGGACTGGACTGGATTACAGCTGATACAAGGTGTGAAGGAACAAGGGGTGGCTGTGGGCATGCACTTGCTGCCGCTGCCAGTGTTTATCTGCATGGCAGCAGGGCATTTGGGCGTTGCCAGGAAGGCGTTTTTATGTAGATTCCTCCTCTTTCAGCACTGCATTGTGGTGCAAGCAAAAGAAGCAAATCCTGTCTGGCTTCCTCTCCGGCCTTTATTCACCTCCCGTGTAGCTGTGAGTGTGTGAGCCTGCAGGGCCCCATGGAATTGCCTAGAAGTAGGCTGAATCGCTGCAAGGGCTGAACAGCAGTATCGGGCAGGCTCGGGCAACGCGCGGCCCGTTCGGGTTATCGCTTCTCGGCCTTTTGGCTAAGATCAAGTGTAGTATCTGTTCTTATCAGTTTAATATCTGATACGTCCCCTATCTGGGGACCATATATTAAATGGATTTTTAGAACAGGGAGATGGAAATAGAGCTTGCTCTGTCCACTCCACGCATTGACCTGGTATTGCAGTATTTCCAGGACCGGTGCACCCTTTCCTTATGTGTTGACTAAAAGCAGATTCCAAAAGTGTTTTTTGTCTTTGCTATTGTTTCTGTCTTTCTGAAGGGATCTCCCCTTTTAATCCCATTATTTCAACACCTGTTGGACAATGCATGAGTGATAATGAGCTCATTGATTAAATGCAATTAATGAATAGATTGCCACCTCTTGTTGTGTGTCGTCTGTGTTTCTGTGTTTCCGGCATTTCACATTGGAACACCTCATTCACCTTCCTTGTCTTCTCTCCGCCCTCCCTTTTAGGTAAGTTAAAGAGCTGCACCTGAGCCAGCCACTGATTGATTGATTGATTGATTGATTGATTGATTGATGCAGCACAACAGTCAAATAGTGGAGTGGAGTAGGGGAACAGCAAACAGCCAATAAAGCAGCCCGCCCGCTCGCCTGCCCGCCACAATGGACCTACCTGTGTACACTAGATGGATGTGATGGAATGTACTGTCGTCCCTACATTTCAAGAAGAAGTAAGAATTGCAGTTGCAACAAAGCCTTGCTTGCCTACAAAGAGAGCAGCAATTTGGATTTGTTACTATGTTACCTAGAAGAATAACAAACTGTGCAAGGATGGAGGTTGTAGGAGCAAGGAGAAGTTGTCTGTAAAGTTGGTGGATGCCTATTTTCCATTTTGCAGTCCCTTGTCTCCCTCTTGTGGCCTCCTGGAGGCAACTAGCTGTGCAAAAAAAAGACAGCCTGGCGGCCGGCTGTTGCAGTGTTGCCCTCTCAGGCAACACTGAGTGACTGACTGAGCCTCACCGTCTTATATAAAGTTCAGACGGAACTTTGCACGTGTCATAGTGGAGCCCTCAGGATTCCAGAGCCAGCTTTCTGACATCATAATGGGGCCTCAGAGATAAAAGCCTGGGCCCAGGCAGTGTTGGTCAGTGCTGCTCAGCAGGCAGCACTGGACTGGACTGGATTACAGCTGATACAAGGTGTGAAGGAACAAGGGGTGGCTGTGGGCATGCACTTGCTGCCGCTGCCAGTGTTTATCTGCATGGCAGCAGGGCATTTGGGCGTTGCCAGGAAGGCGTTTTTATGTAGATTCCTCCTCTTTCAGCACTGCATTGTGGTGCAAGCAAAAGAAGCAAATCCTGTCTGGCTTCCTCTCCGGCCTTTATTCACCTCCCGTGTAGCTGTGAGTGTGTGAGCCTGCAGGGCCCCATGGAATTGCCTAGAAGTAGGCTGAATCGCTGCAAGGGCTGAACAGCAGTATCGGGCAGGCTCGGGCAACGCGCGGCCCGTTCGGGTTATCGCTTCTCGGCCTTTTGGCTAAGATCAAGTGTAGTATCTGTTCTTATCAGTTTAATATCTGATACGTCCCCTATCTGGGGACCATATATCAAATGGATTTTTAGAACAGGGAGATGGAAATAGAGCTTGCTCTGTCCACTCCACGCATTGACCTGGTATTGCAGTATTTCCAGGACCGGTGCACCCTTTCCTTATGTGTTGACTAAAAGCAGATTCCAAAAGTGTTTTTTGTCTTTGCTATTGTTTCTGTCTTTCTGAAGGGATCTCCCCTTTTAATCCCATTATTTCAACACCTGTTGGACAATGCATGAGTGATAATGAGCTCATTGATTAAATGCAATTAATGAATAGATTGCCACCTCTTGTTGTGTGTCGTCTGTGTTTCTGTGTTTCCGGCATTTCACATTGGAACACCTCATTCACCTTCCTTGTCTTCTCTCCGCCCTCCCTTTTAGGTAAGTTAAAGAGCTGCACCTGAGCCAGCCACTGATTGATTGATTGATTGATTGATTGATTGATTGATTGATTGATTGATGCAGCACAACAGTCAAATAGTGGAGTGGAGTAGGGGAACAGCAAACAGCCAATAAAGCAGCCCGCCCGCTCGCCTGCCCGCCACAATGGACCTACCTGTGTACACTAGATGGATGTGATGGAATGTACTATCGTCCCTACATTTCAAGAAGAAGTAAGAATTGCAGTTGCAACAAAGCCTTGCTTGCCTACAAAGAGAGCAGCAATTTGGATTTGTTACTATGTTACCTAGAAGAATAACAAACTGTGCAAGGATGGAGGTTGTAGGAGCAAGGAGAAGTTGTCTGTAAAGTTGGTGGATGCCTATTTTCCATTTTGCAGTCCCTTGTCTCCCTCTTGTGGCCTCCTGGAGGCAACTAGCTGTGCAAAAAAAAGACAGCCTGGCGGCCGGCTGTTGCAGTGTTGCCCTCTCAGGCAACACTGAGTGACTGACTGAGCCTCACCGTCTTATATAAAGTTCAGACGGAACTTTGCACGTGTCATAGTGGAGCCCTCAGGATTCCAGAGCCAGCTTTCTGACATCATAATGGGGCCTCAGAGATAAAAGCCTGGGCCCAGGCAGTGTTGGTCAGTGCTGCTCAGCAGGCAGCACTGGACTGGACTGGATTACAGCTGATACAAGGTGTGAAGGAACAAGGGGTGGCTGTGGGCATGCACTTGCTGCCGCTGCCAGTGTTTATCTGCATGGCAGCAGGGCATTTGGGCGTTGCCAGGAAGGCGTTTTTATGTAGATTCCTCCTCTTTCAGCACTGCATTGTGGTGCAAGCAAAAGAAGCAAATCCTGTCTGGCTTCCTCTCCGGCCTTTATTCACCTCCCGTGTAGCTGTGAGTGTGTGAGCCTGCAGGGCCCCATGGAATTGCCTAGAAGTAGGCTGAATCGCTGCAAGGGCTGAACAGCAGTATCGGGCAGGCTCGGGCAACGCGCGGCCCGTTCGGGTTATCGCTTCTCGGCCTTTTGGCTAAGATCAAGTGTAGTATCTGTTCTTATCAGTTTAATATCTGATACGTCCCCTATCTGGGGACCATATATTAAATGGATTTTTAGAACAGGGAGATGGAAATAGAGCTTGCTCTGTCCACTCCACGCATTGACCTGGTATTGCAGTATTTCCAGGACCGGTGCACCCTTTCCTTATGTGTTGACTAAAAGCAGATTCCAAAAGTGTTTTTTGTCTTTGCTATTGTTTCTGTCTTTCTGAAGGGATCTCCCCTTTTAATCCCATTATTTCAACACCTGTTGGACAATGCATGAGTGATAATGAGCTCATTGATTAAATGCAATTAATGAATAGATTGCCACCTCTTGTTGTGTGTCGTCTGTGTTTCTGTGTTTCCGGCATTTCACATTGGAACACCTCATTCACCTTCCTTGTCTTCTCTCCGCCCTCCCTTTTAGGTAAGTTAAAGAGCTGCACCTGAGCCAGCCACTGATTGATTGATTGATTGATTGATTGATTGATTGATTGATTGATGCAGCACAACAGTCAAATAGTGGAGTGGAGTAGGGGAACAGCAAACAGCCAATAAAGCAGCCCGCCCGCTCGCCTGCCCGCCACAATGGACCTACCTGTGTACACTAGATGGATGTGATGGAATGTACTATCGTCCCTACATTTCAAGAAGAAGTAAGAATTGCAGTTGCAACAAGGCCTTGCTTGCCTACAAAGAGAGCAGCAATTTGGATTTGTTACTATGTTACCTAGAAGAATAACAAACTGTGCAAGGATGGAGGTTGTAGGAGCAAGGAGAAGTTGTCTGTAAAGTTGGTGGATGCCTATTTTCCATTTTGCAGTCCCTTGTCTCCCTCTTGTGGCCTCCTGGAGGCAACTAGCTGTGCAAAAAAAAGACAGCCTGGCGGCCGGCTGTTGCAGTGTTGCCCTCTCAGGCAACACTGAGTGACTGACTGAGCCTCACCGTCTTATATAAAGTTCAGACGGAACTTTGCACGTGTCATAGTGGAGCCCTCAGGATTCCAGAGCCAGCTTTCTGACATCATAATGGGGCCTCAGAGATAAAAGCCTGGGCCCAGGCAGTGTTGGTCAGTGCTGCTCAGCAGGCAGCACTGGACTGGACTGGATTACAGCTGATACAAGGTGTGAAGGAACAAGGGGTGGCTGTGGGCATGCACTTGCTGCCGCTGCCAGTGTTTATCTGCATGGCAGCAGGGCATTTGGGCGTTGCCAGGAAGGCGTTTTTATGTAGATTCCTCCTCTTTCAGCACTGCATTGTGGTGCAAGCAAAAGAAGCAAATCCTGTCTGGCTTCCTCTCCGGCCTTTATTCACCTCCCGTGTAGCTGTGAGTGTGTGAGCCTGCAGGGCCCCATGGAATTGCCTAGAAGTAGGCTGAATCGCTGCAAGGGCTGAACAGCAGTATCGGGCAGGCTCGGGCAACGCGCGGCCCGTTCGGGTTATCGCTTCTCGGCCTTTTGGCTAAGATCAAGTGTAGTATCTGTTCTTATCAGTTTAATATCTGATACGTCCCCTATCTGGGGACCATATATTAAATGGATTTTTAGAACAGGGAGATGGAAATAGAGCTTGCTCTGTCCACTCCACGCATTGACCTGGTATTGCAGTATTTCCAGGACCGGTGCACCCTTTCCTTATGTGTTGACTAAAAGCAGATTCCAAAAGTGTTTTTTGTCTTTGCTATTGTTTCTGTCTTTCTGAAGGGATCTCCCCTTTTAATCCCATTATTTCAACACCTGTTGGACAATGCATGAGTGATAATGAGCTCATTGATTAAATGCAATTAATGAATAGATTGCCACCTCTTGTTGTGTGTCGTCTGTGTTTCTGTGTTTCCGGCATTTCACATTGGAACACCTCATTCACCTTCCTTGTCTTCTCTCCGCCCTCCCTTTTAGGTAAGTTAAAGAGCTGCACCTGAGCCAGCCACTGATTGATTGATTGATTGATTGATTGATTGATTGATTGATTGATTGATGCAGCACAACAGTCAAATAGTGGAGTGGAGTAGGGGAACAGCAAACAGCCAATAAAGCAGCCCGCCCGCTCGCCTGCCCGCCACAATGGACCTACCTGTGTACACTAGATGGATGTGATGGAATGTACTGTCGTCCCTACATTTCAAGAAGAAGTAAGAATTGCAGTTGCAACAAAGCCTTGCTTGCCTACAAAGAGAGCAGCAATTTGGATTTGTTACTATGTTACCTAGAAGAATAACAAACTGTGCAAGGATGGAGGTTGTAGGAGCAAGGAGAAGTTGTCTGTAAAGTTGGTGGATGCCTATTTTCCATTTTGCAGTCCCTTGTCTCCCTCTTGTGGCCTCCTGGAGGCAACTAGCTGTGCAAAAAAAAGACAGCCTGGCGGCCGGCTGTTGCAGTGTTGCCCTCTCAGGCAACACTGAGTGACTGACTGAGCCTCACCGTCTTATATAAAGTTCAGACGGAACTTTGCACGTGTCATAGTGGAGCCCTCAGGATTCCAGAGCCAGCTTTCTGACATCATAATGGGGCCTCAGAGATAAAAGCCTGGGCCCAGGCAGTGTTGGTCAGTGCTGCTCAGCAGGCAGCACTGGACTGGACTGGATTACAGCTGATACAAGGTGTGAAGGAACAAGGGGTGGCTGTGGGCATGCACTTGCTGCCGCTGCCAGTGTTTATCTGCATGGCAGCAGGGCATTTGGGCGTTGCCAGGAAGGCGTTTTTATGTAGATTCCTCCTCTTTCAGCACTGCATTGTGGTGCAAGCAAAAGAAGCAAATCCTGTCTGGCTTCCTCTCCGGCCTTTATTCACCTCCCGTGTAGCTGTGAGTGTGTGAGCCTGCAGGGCCCCATGGAATTGCCTAGAAGTAGGCTGAATCGCTGCAAGGGCTGAACAGCAGTATCGGGCAGGCTCGGGCAACGCGCGGCCCGTTCGGGTTATCGCTTCTCGGCCTTTTGGCTAAGATCAAGTGTAGTATCTGTTCTTATCAGTTTAATATCTGATACGTCCCCTATCTGGGGACCATATATTAAATGGATTTTTAGAACAGGGAGATGGAAATAGAGCTTGCTCTGTCCACTCCACGCATTGACCTGGTATTGCAGTATTTCCAGGACCGGTGCACCCTTTCCTTATGTGTTGACTAAAAGCAGATTCCAAAAGTGTTTTTTGTCTTTGCTATTGTTTCTGTCTTTCTGAAGGGATCTCCCCTTTTAATCCCATTATTTCAACACCTGTTGGACAATGCATGAGTGATAATGAGCTCATTGATTAAATGCAATTAATGAATAGATTGCCACCTCTTGTTGTGTGTCATCTGTGTTTCTGTGTTTCCGGCATTTCACATTGGAACACCTCATTCACCTTCCTTGTCTTCTCTCTGCCCTCCCTTTTAGGTAAGTTAAAGAGCTGCACCTGAGCCAGCCACTGATTGATTGATTGATTGATTGATTGATTGATTGATTGATTGATTGATTGATTGATTGATGCAGCACAACAGTCAAATAGTGGAGTGGAGTAGGGGAACAGCAAACAGCCAATAAAGCAGGCCGCCCGCTCGCCTGCCCGCCACAATGGACCTACCTGTGTACACTAGATGGATGTGATGGAATGTACTGTCGTCCCTACATTTCAAGAAAAAGGAAGAATTGCAGTTGCAACAAAGCCTTGCTTGCCTGCAAAGAGAGCAGCAATTTGGATTTGTTACTATGTTACCTAGAAGAATAACAAACTGTGCAAGGATGGAGGTTGTAGGAGCAAGGAGAAGTTGTCTGTAAAGTTGGTGGATGCCTATTTTCCATTTTGCAGTCCCTTGTCTCCCTCTTGTGGCCTCCTGGAGGCAACTAGCTGTGCAAAAAAAAGACAGCCTGGCGGCCGGCTGTTGCAGTGTTGCCCTCTCAGGCAACACTGAGTGACTGACTGAGCCTCACCGTCTTATATAAAGTTCAGACGGAACTTTGCACGTGTCATAGTGGAGCCCTCAGGATTCCAGAGCCAGCTTTCTGACATCATAATGGGGCCTCAGAGATAAAAGCCTGGGCCCAGGCAGTGTTGGTCAGTGCTGCTCAGCAGGCAGCACTGGACTGGACTGGATTACAGCTGATACAAGGTGTGAAGGAACAAGGGGTGGCTGTGGGCATGCACTTGCTGCCGCTGCCAGTGTTTATCTGCATGGCAGCAGGGCATTTGGGCGTTGCCAGGAAGGCGTTTTTATGTAGATTCCTCCTCTTTCAGCACTGCATTGTGGTGCAAGCAAAAGAAGCAAATCCTGTCTGGCTTCCTCTCCGGCCTTTATTCACCTCCCGTGTAGCTGTGAGTGTGTGAGCCTGCAGGGCCCCATGGAATTGCCTAGAAGTAGGCTGAATCGCTGCAAGGGCTGAACAGCAGTATCGGGCAGGCTCGGGCAACGCGCGGCCCGTTCGGGTTATCGCTTCTCGGCCTTTTGGCTAAGATCAAGTGTAGTATCTGTTCTTATCAGTTTAATATCTGATACGTCCCCTATCTGGGGACCATATATTAAATGGATTTTTAGAACAGGGAGATGGAAATAGAGCTTGCTCTGTCCACTCCACGCATTGACCTGGTATTGCAGTATTTCCAGGACCGGTGCACCCTTTCCTTATGTGTTGACTAAAAGCAGATTCCAAAAGTGTTTTTTGTCTTTGCTATTGTTTCTGTCTTTCTGAAGGGATCTCCCCTTTTAATCCCATTATTTCAACACCTGTTGGACAATGCATGAGTGATAATGAGCTCATTGATTAAATGCAATTAATGAATAGATTGCCACCTCTTGTTGTGTGTCGTCTGTGTTTCTGTGTTTCCGGCATTTCACATTGGAACACCTCATTCACCTTCCTTGTCTTCTCTCCGCCCTCCCTTTTAGGTAAGTTAAAGAGCTGCACCTGAGCCAGCCACTGATTGATTGATTGATTGATTGATTGATTGATTGATTGATTGATTGATGCAGCACAACAGTCAAATAGTGGAGTGGAGTAGGGGAACAGCAAACAGCCAATAAAGCAGCCCGCCCGCTCGCCTGCCCGCCACAATGGACCTACCTGTGTACACTAGATGGATGTGATGGAATGTACTGTCGTCCCTACATTTCAAGAAGAAGTAAGAATTGCAGTTGCAACAAAGCCTTGCTTGCCTACAAAGAGAGCAGCAATTTGGATTTGTTACTATGTTACCTAGAAGAATAACAAACTGTGCAAGGATGGAGGTTGTAGGAGCAAGGAGAAGTTGTCTGTAAAGTTGGTGGATGCCTATTTTCCATTTTGCAGTCCCTTGTCTCCCTCTTGTGGCCTCCTGGAGGCAACTAGCTGTGCAAAAAAAAGACAGCCTGGCGGCCGGCTGTTGCAGTGTTGCCCTCTCAGGCAACACTGAGTGACTGACTGAGCCTCACCGTCTTATATAAAGTTCAGAAGTTCAGACGGAACTTTGCACGTGTCATAGTGGAGCCCTCAGGATTCCAGAGCCAGCTTTCTGACATCATAATGGGGCCTCAGAGATAAAAGCCTGGGCCCAGGCAGTGTTGGTCAGTGCTGCTCAGCAGGCAGCACTGGACTGGACTGGATTACAGCTGATACAAGGTGTGAAGGAACAAGGGGTGGCTGTGGGCATGCACTTGCTGCCGCTGCCAGTGTTTATCTGCATGGCAGCAGGGCATTTGGGCGTTGCCAGGAAGGCGTTTTTATGTAGATTCCTCCTCTTTCAGCACTGCATTGTGGTGCAAGCAAAAGAAGCAAATCCTGTCTGGCTTCCTCTCCGGCCTTTATTCACCTCCCGTGTAGCTGTGAGTGTGTGAGCCTGCAGGGCCCCATGGAATTGCCTAGAAGTAGGCTGAATCGCTGCAAGGGCTGAACAGCAGTATCGGGCAGGCTCGGGCAACGCGCGGCCCGTTCGGGTTATCGCTTCTCGGCCTTTTGGCTAAGATCAAGTGTAGTATCTGTTCTTATCAGTTTAATATCTGATACGTCCCCTATCTGGGGACCATATATCAAATGGATTTTTAGAACAGGGAGATGGAAATAGAGCTTGCTCTGTCCACTCCACGCATTGACCTGGTATTGCAGTATTTCCAGGACCGGTGCACCCTTTCCTTATGTGTTGACTAAAAGCAGATTCCAAAAGTGTTTTTTGTCTTTGCTATTGTTTCTGTCTTTCTGAAGGGATCTCCCCTTTTAATCCCATTATTTCAACACCTGTTGGACAATGCATGAGTGATAATGAGCTCATTGATTAAATGCAATTAATGAATAGATTGCCACCTCTTGTTGTGTGTCGTCTGTGTTTCTGTGTTTCCGGCATTTCACATTGGAACACCTCATTCACCTTCCTTGTCTTCTCTCCGCCCTCCCTTTTAGGTAAGTTAAAGAGCTGCACCTGAGCCAGCCACTTGATTGATTGATTGATTGATTGATTGATTGATTGATTGATGCAGCACAACAGTCAAATAGTGGAGTGGAGTAGGGGAACAGCAAACAGCCAATAAAGCAGCCCGCCCGCTCGCCTGCCCGCCACAATGGACCTACCTGTGTACACTAGATGGATGTGATGGAATGTACTATCGTCCCTATATTTCAAGAAGAAGTAAGAATTGCAGTTGCAACAAAGCCTTGCTTGCCTACAAAGAGAGCAGCAATTTGGATTTGTTACTATGTTACCTAGAAGAATAACAAACTGTGCAAGGATGGAGGTTGTAGGAGCAAGGAGAAGTTGTCTGTAAAGTTGGTGGATGCCTATTTTCCATTTTGCAGTCCCTTGTCTCCCTCTTGTGGCCTCCTGGAGGCAACTAGCTGTGCAAAAAAAAGACAGCCTGGCGGCCGGCTGTTGCAGTGTTGCCCTCTCAGGCAACACTGAGTGACTGACTGAGCCTCACCGTCTTATATAAAGTTCAGACGGAACTTTGCACGTGTCATAGTGGAGCCCTCAGGATTCCAGAGCCAGCTTTCTGACATCATAATGGGGCCTCAGAGATAAAAGCCTGGGCCCAGGCAGTGTTGGTCAGTGCTGCTCAGCAGGCAGCACTGGACTGGACTGGATTACAGCTGATACAAGGTGTGAAGGAACAAGGGGTGGCTGTGGGCATGCACTTGCTGCCGCTGCCAGTGTTTATCTGCATGGCAGCAGGGCATTTGGGCGTTGCCAGGAAGGCGTTTTTATGTAGATTCCTCCTCTTTCAGCACTGCATTGTGGTGCAAGCAAAAGAAGCAAATCCTGTCTGGCTTCCTCTCCGGCCTTTATTCACCTCCCGTGTAGCTGTGAGTGTGTGAGCCTGCAGGGCCCCATGGAATTGCCTAGAAGTAGGCTGAATCGCTGCAAGGGCTGAACAGCAGTATCGGGCAGGCTCGGGCAACGCGCGGCCCGTTCGGGTTATCGCTTCTCGGCCTTTTGGCTAAGATCAAGTGTAGTATCTGTTCTTATCAGTTTAATATCTGATATGTCCCCTATCTGGGGACCATATATTAAATGGATTTTTAGAACAGGGAGATGGAAATAGAGCTTGCTCTGTCCACTCCACGCATTGACCTGGTATTGCAGTATTTCCAGGACCGGTGCACCCTTTCCTTATGTGTTGACTAAAAGCAGATTCCAAAAGTGTTTTTTGTCTTTGCTATTGTTTCTGTCTTTCTGAAGGGATCTCCCCTTTTAATCCCATTATTTCAACACCTGTTGGACAATGCATGAGTGATAATGAGCTCATTGATTAAATGCAATTAATGAATAGATTGCCACCTCTTGTTGTGTGTCGTCTGTGTTTCTGTGTTTCCGGCATTTCACATTGGAACACCTCATTCACCTTCCTTGTCTTCTCTCCGCCCTCCCTTTTAGGTAAGTTAAAGAGCTGCACCTGAGCCAGCCACTGATTGATTGATTGATTGATTGATTGATTGATTGATTGATTGATTGATTGATGCAGCACAACAGTCAAATAGTGGAGTGGAGTAGGGGAACAGCAAACAGCCAATAAAGCAGCCCGCCCGCTCGCCTGCCCGCCACAATGGACCTACCTGTGTACACTAGATGGATGTGATGGAATGTACTGTCGTCCCTACATTTCAAGAAGAAGTAAGAATTGCAGTTGCAACAAAGCCTTGCTTGCCTACAAAGAGAGCAGCAATTTGGATTTGTTACTATGTTACCTAGAAGAATAACAAACTGTGCAAGGATGGAGGTTGTAGGAGCAAGGAGAAGTTGTCTGTAAAGTTGGTGGATGCCTATTTTCCATTTTGCAGTCCCTTGTCTCCCTCTTGTGGCCTCCTGGAGGCAACTAGCTGTGCAAAAAAAAGACAGCCTGGCGGCCGGCTGTTGCAGTGTTGCCCTCTCAGGCAACACTGAGTGACTGACTGAGCCTCACCGTCTTATATAAAGTTCAGACGGAACTTTGCACGTGTCATAGTGGAGCCCTCAGGATTCCAGAGCCAGCTTTCTGACATCATAATGGGGCCTCAGAGATAAAAGCCTGGGCCCAGGCAGTGTTGGTCAGTGCTGCTCAGCAGGCAGCACTGGACTGGACTGGATTACAGCTGATACAAGGTGTGAAGGAACAAGGGGTGGCTGTGGGCATGCACTTGCTGCCGCTGCCAGTGTTTATCTGCATGGCAGCAGGGCATTTGGGCGTTGCCAGGAAGGCGTTTTTATGTAGATTCCTCCTCTTTCAGCACTGCATTGTGGTGCAAGCAAAAGAAGCAAATCCTGTCTGGCTTCCTCTCCGGCCTTTATTCACCTCCCGTGTAGCTGTGAGTGTGTGAGCCTGCAGGGCCCCATGGAATTGCCTAGAAGTAGGCTGAATCGCTGCAAGGGCTGAACAGCAGTATCGGGCAGGCTCGGGCAACGCGCGGCCCGTTCGGGTTATCGCTTCTCGGCCTTTTGGCTAAGATCAAGTGTAGTATCTGTTCTTATCAGTTTAATATCTGATACGTCCCCTATCTGGGATTAAATGGATTTTTAGAACAGGGAGATGGAAATAGAGCTTGCTCTGTCCACTCCACGCATTGACCTGGTATTGCAGTATTTCCAGGACCGGTGCACCCTTTCCTTATGTGTTGACTAAAAGCAGATTCCAAAAGTGTTTTTTGTCTTTGCTATTGTTTCTGTCTTTCTGAAGGGATCTCCCCTTTTAATCCCATTATTTCAACACCTGTTGGACAATGCATGAGTGATAATGAGCTCATTGATTAAATGCAATTAATGAATAGATTGCCACCTCTTGTTGTGTGTCATCTGTGTTTCTGTGTTTCCGGCATTTCACATTGGAACACCTCATTCACCTTCCTTGTCTTCTCTCTGCCCTCCCTTTTAGGTAAGTTAAAGAGCTGCACCTGAGCCAGCCACTGATTGATTGATTGATTGATTGATTGATTGATTGATTGATTGATTGATTGATTGATGCAGCACAACAGTCAAATAGTGGAGTGGAGTAGGGGAACAGCAAACAGCCAATAAAGCAGGCCGCCCGCTCGCCTGCCCGCCACAATGGACCTACCTGTGTACACTAGATGGATGTGATGGAATGTACTGTCGTCCCTACATTTCAAGAAGAAGTAAGAATTGCAGTTGCAACAAAGCCTTGCTTGCCTGCAAAGAGAGCAGCAATTTGGATTTGTTACTATGTTACCTAGAAGAATAACAAACTGTGCAAGGATGGAGGTTGTAGGAGCAAGGAGAAGTTGTCTGTAAAGTTGGTGGATGCCTATTTTCCATTTTGCAGTCCCTTGTCTCCCTCTTGTGGCCTCCTGGAGGCAACTAGCTGTGCAAAAAAAAGACAGCCTGGCGGCCGGCTGTTGCAGTGTTGCCCTCTCAGGCAACACTGAGTGACTGACTGAGCCTCACCGTCTTATATAAAGTTCAGACGGAACTTTGCACGTGTCATAGTGGAGCCCTCAGGATTCCAGAGCCAGCTTTCTGACATCATAATGGGGCCTCAGAGATAAAAGCCTGGGCCCAGGCAGTGTTGGTCAGTGCTGCTCAGCAGGCAGCACTGGACTGGACTGGATTACAGCTGATACAAGGTGTGAAGGAACAAGGGGTGGCTGTGGGCATGCACTTGCTGCCGCTGCCAGTGTTTATCTGCATGGCAGCAGGGCATTTGGGCGTTGCCAGGAAGGCGTTTTTATGTAGATTCCTCCTCTTTCAGCACTGCATTGTGGTGCAAGCAAAAGAAGCAAATCCTGTCTGGCTTCCTCTCCGGCCTTTATTCACCTCCCGTGTAGCTGTGAGTGTGTGAGCCTGCAGGGCCCCATGGAATTGCCTAGAAGTAGGCTGAATCGCTGCAAGGGCTGAACAGCAGTATCGGGCAGGCTCGGGCAACGCGCGGCCCGTTCGGGTTATCGCTTCTCGGCCTTTTGGCTAAGATCAAGTGTAGTATCTGTTCTTATCAGTTTAATATCTGATACGTCCCCTATCTGGGGACCATATATTAAATGGATTTTTAGAACAGGGAGATGGAAATAGAGCTTGCTCTGTCCACTCCACGCATTGACCTGGTATTGCAGTATTTCCAGGACCGGTGCACCCTTTCCTTATGTGTTGACTAAAAGCAGATTCCAAAAGTGTTTTTTGTCTTTGCTATTGTTTCTGTCTTTCTGAAGGGATCTCCCCTTTTAATCCCATTATTTCAACACCTGTTGGACAATGCATGAGTGATAATGAGCTCATTGATTAAATGCAATTAATGAATAGATTGCCACCTCTTGTTGTGTGTCGTCTGTGTTTCTGTGTTTCCGGCATTTCACATTGGAACACCTCATTCACCTTCCTTGTCTTCTCTCCGCCCTCCCTTTTAGGTAAGTTAAAGAGCTGCACCTGAGCCAGCCACTGATTGATTGATTGATTGATTGATTGATTGATTGATTGATGCAGCACAACAGTCAAATAGTGGAGTGGAGTAGGGGAACAGCAAACAGCCAATAAAGCAGCCCGCCCGCTCGCCTGCCCGCCACAATGGACCTACCTGTGTACACTAGATGGATGTGATGGAATGTACTGTCGTCCCTACATTTCAAGAAGAAGTAAGAATTGCAGTTGCAACAAAGCCTTGCTTGCCTACAAAGAGAGCAGCAATTTGGATTTGTTACTATGTTACCTAGAAGAATAACAAACTGTGCAAGGATGGAGGTTGTAGGAGCAAGGAGAAGTTGTCTGTAAAGTTGGTGGATGCCTATTTTCCATTTTGCAGTCCCTTGTCTCCCTCTTGTGGCCTCCTGGAGGCAACTAGCTGTGCAAAAAAAAGACAGCCTGGCGGCCGGCTGTTGCAGTGTTGCCCTCTCAGGCAACACTGAGTGACTGACTGAGCCTCACCGTCTTATATAAAGTTCAGACGGAACTTTGCACGTGTCATAGTGGAGCCCTCAGGATTCCAGAGCCAGCTTTCTGACATCATAATGGGGCCTCAGAGATAAAAGCCTGGGCCCAGGCAGTGTTGGTCAGTGCTGCTCAGCAGGCAGCACTGGACTGGACTGGATTACAGCTGATACAAGGTGTGAAGGAACAAGGGGTGGCTGTGGGCATGCACTTGCTGCCGCTGCCAGTGTTTATCTGCATGGCAGCAGGGCATTTGGGCGTTGCCAGGAAGGCGTTTTTATGTAGATTCCTCCTCTTTCAGCACTGCATTGTGGTGCAAGCAAAAGAAGCAAATCCTGTCTGGCTTCCTCTCCGGCCTTTATTCACCTCCCGTGTAGCTGTGAGTGTGTGAGCCTGCAGGGCCCCATGGAATTGCCTAGAAGTAGGCTGAATCGCTGCAAGGGCTGAACAGCAGTATCGGGCAGGCTCGGGCAACGCGCGGCCCGTTCGGGTTATCGCTTCTCGGCCTTTTGGCTAAGATCAAGTGTAGTATCTGTTCTTATCAGTTTAATATCTGATACGTCCCCTATCTGGGGACCATATATTAAATGGATTTTTAGAACAGGGAGATGGAAATAGAGCTTGCTCTGTCCACTCCACGCATTGACCTGGTATTGCAGTATTTCCAGGACCGGTGCACCCTTTCCTTATGTGTTGACTAAAAGCAGATTCCAAAAGTGTTTTTTGTCTTTGCTATTGTTTCTGTCTTTCTGAAGGGATCTCCCCTTTTAATCCCATTATTTCAACACCTGTTGGACAATGCATGAGTGATAATGAGCTCATTGATTAAATGCAATTAATGAATAGATTGCCACCTCTTGTTGTGTGTCGTCTGTGTTTCTGTGTTTCCGGCATTTCACATTGGAACACCTCATTCACCTTCCTTGTCTTCTCTCCGCCCTCCCTTTTAGGTAAGTTAAAGAGCTGCACCTGAGCCAGCCACTGATTGATTGATTGATTGATTGATTGATTGATTGATTGATTGATTGATTGATTGATGCAGCACAACAGTCAAATAGTGGAGTGGAGTAGGGGAACAGCAAACAGCCAATAAAGCAGCCCGCCCGCTCGCCTGCCCGCCACAATGGACCTACCTGTGTACACTAGATGGATGTGATGGAATGTACTGTCGTCCCTACATTTCAAGAAGAAGTAAGAATTGCAGTTGCAACAAAGCCTTGCTTGCCTACAAAGAGAGCAGCAATTTGGATTTGTTACTATGTTACCTAGAAGAATAACAAACTGTGCAAGGATGGAGGTTGTAGGAGCAAGGAGAAGTTGTCTGTAAAGTTGGTGGATGCCTATTTTCCATTTTGCAGTCCCTTGTCTCCCTCTTGTGGCCTCCTGGAGGCAACTAGCTGTGCAAAAAAAAGACAGCCTGGCGGCCGGCTGTTGCAGTGTTGCCCTCTCAGGCAACACTGAGTGACTGACTGAGCCTCACCGTCTTATATAAAGTTCAGACGGAACTTTGCACGTGTCATAGTGGAGCCCTCAGGATTCCAGAGCCAGCTTTCTGACATCATAATGGGGCCTCAGAGATAAAAGCCTGGGCCCAGGCAGTGTTGGTCAGTGCTGCTCAGCAGGCAGCACTGGACTGGACTGGATTACAGCTGATACAAGGTGTGAAGGAACAAGGGGTGGCTGTGGGCATGCACTTGCTGCCGCTGCCAGTGTTTATCTGCATGGCAGCAGGGCATTTGGGCGTTGCCAGGAAGGCGTTTTTACGTAGATTCCTCCTCTTTCAGCACTGCATTGTGGTGCAAGCAAAAGAAGCAAATCCTGTCTGGCTTCCTCTCCGGCCTTTATTCACCTCCCGTGTAGCTGTGAGTGTGTGAGCCTGCAGGGCCCCATGGAATTGCCTAGAAGTAGGCTGAATCGCTGCAAGGGCTGAACAGCAGTATCGGGCAGGCTCGGGCAACGCGCGGCCCGTTCGGGTTATCGCTTCTCGGCCTTTTGGCTAAGATCAAGTGTAGTATCTGTTCTTATCAGTTTAATATCTGATACGTCCCCTATCTGGGGACCATATATTAAATGGATTTTTAGAACAGGGAGATGGAAATAGAGCTTGCTCTGTCCACTCCACGCATTGACCTGGTATTGCAGTATTTCCATGACCTGCCTAGGTAGAGTCGTGTGTTAACCTTAAACCATACTATCCCCCACCCCCATTTAGTAACGACACATGACACCGAGGTTGGATGTGAAATGGCCACAGCAGCCGTTTATTAATTTCACAGTTTTATAAAAACAATTTAAATCCGAAACATTCGGATAACTAGTTAGGAATCCACCGGAGAATTCCTCCTAATAATTCACATGACCCAACATGGGTCAGAATCATAAATAACCATTAAACGTTAACATTAACCCGAGCAGAGGAAGTCCTTGAAGCCCCTTCAGATGTTCCTTTCAAGAACACACCGAATTAGCCATCTGCAAACCACTAATTACCTCCAGCCGTAAACCAGCTCGGAAGCACCGTTCACCTCTGCAGATGGCTCCACCCACTAGAAGTCCACTTCAAGGGGATAACACCCGTTGAAGCCCTCAAGTGATATACCGCCCACTAGAAGTCCACTTCAAAGGGATAACACCCGATGAAGCCTTCAAGTGACATACCTTCTACCAGAAGACCACTTCAAAGGGATAACACCCGATGAAGTCTTCAACCATGTACCTTTTTTGGGGGACGCATACCCCCGATGCGACCCCCCCACCATTTTGTACTGACTGGCCTCAAGGACTCCCCCCGCCAGCTGCCATGACAACAGAACCTACTCCGGAAAAAAGAAAAACATGTTAAATAAACACACAAAATAAAACACAACGCTCATATACGGACGTACAGAAGACCTAAGGAGTAACAAAACAAGGGTGGGAGGGTGGGAGCTTTGCTTCTTGTGTACTACTCCTCCCGCTGCTTCCGGCTCAATGCCGAGAAACAGCGGGAAGCGCAGTAACGGCCCCCCCGTCCCCCCTAGCTCCTCCCCGTCCCTCCTTCAGCTTCTTCACCTTTCCCTCACCTCTTAACATTAACCCTTTCCCTACCAGGACGGTCATGTCGGCTTCCCTCAAGCCTGCAGCTGCGTCCAGCCTCTTCTTGACCTGCCTAGGTAGAGTCGTGTGTTAACCTTAAACCATACTATCCCCCACCCCCATTTAGTAACGACACATGACACCGAGGTTGGATGTGAAATGGCCACAGCAGCCGTTTATTAATTTCACAGTTTTATAAAAACAATTTAAATCCGAAACATTCGGATAACTAGTTAGGAATCCACCGGAGAATTCCTCCTAATAATTCACATGACCCAACATGGGTCAGAATCATAAATAACCATTAAACGTTAACATTAACCCGAGCAGAGGAAGTCCTTGAAGCCCCTTCAGATGTTCCTTTCAAGAACACACCGAATTAGCCATCTGCAAACCACTAATTACCTCCAGCCGTAAACCAGCTCGGAAGCACCGTTCACCTCTGCAGATGGCTCCACCCACTAGAAGTCCACTTCAAGGGGATAACACCCGTTGAAGCCCTCAAGTGATATACCGCCCACTAGAAGTCCACTTCAAAGGGATAACACCCGATGAAGCCTTCAAGTGACATACCTTCTACCAGAAGACCACTTCAAAGGGATAACACCCGATGAAGTCTTCAACCATGTACCTTTTTTGGGGGACGCATACCCCCGATGCGACCCCCCCACCATTTTGTACTGACTGGCCTCAAGGACTCCCCCCGCCACCGCGAAACAGGCCTTGACCACCTTAAGCCTGTGAGTTCCTCCACACCACCACCGCCCTTTCTATGCCTTCTGCTATAGCCAAGCTCCAAATATCAATGCCAACCTCGGTCAGATGAACCCCGTCACTCCTCCAGAAATTCCCCAATCCTGACTCCAAATCCCTATGCCTCACGCAAATGCCCCCGTTCTTTGCCACAAAACGGGACACCGCCCGGTTAACTTTTATCCGAGCCTTATTGACTCTCTCCACCGATCTAGCTAACCGCCAATGCTTCCTTGGGACTATGTCCGACCACACTACCACCAACTTGGGATAAGATACCCACAAACACAACAAATCATGTTTGATATCCCGCACCAACTCACGAAAAGGGCGGACTCCTAAGTCATTCCCACCCACGTGCAACACTAAAACCTCCGGAACCCTATCAAGCCGCACATATGTCTGGAATTCCGCCAACACCCTGTTCCACGACATACCTCTAAACCCCAGCCAATGCACAACCGCATCCTGTCGCGGAATGCGCAACTGGCGACCATCCGGGCGGACGTCCGCCCTCAAAGCCCCCCAGTGCACGTACGAATGACCCATCAACCACACCAGACAAGGAGGCGAATCTGAAACGGAAAACACAGTTAGGCACCACCATATACATTTGCACGCATAAACAACAAAATTACAACATATGGGGGCGGACATAGGACTTAAACCTTTTAGACTCCCAACGACCAATACGCCTCACCCCCTCATCATCCAACCCCCAGCGCCCTGCTTCCGTTGCTGCGCCAATCCGGAAGGAATGAGATGAATATGAGCCTGCCGCAACCCCAACCGCCGTCAAACATTTTTTAAAAACAGCTCCAAACTGAAACCTGGACAAGAACGACCCGTCCACATGACATAACAAAGGCAAATCTGGAGACCCCCTGTTTTTTGTAAAACCACGCATGCACTCTACTGGGCACATGACCGACCCCGGGAGAGCGAACAAAACTATCAGTTTTCCCTTCCCTAATTGGTCAGTTTTTGATCTACGCAACCATACCTCCAACCGATCTGCAAAAAGGCTCACCTCCCCAGATCTCAGCCCCCCTGCCTGTTTAGTACTTGGCGACACCAATTCACCTATTCTAAATGCTCCGAAGAACGCCAACGAGAAAGCCAACCGAAACAAATCCATTTCATCTGAAGAACGACATACCGATGCCAATGAACCACCCAACAAGCCCAGCAAAGCAAACGACACCGGCCTTCTACTATCCGCCTCCACCCTACCTCTGCGCAACCCCTTCAAAGCCTGCGATACCAGAAATTCCTTCGATACATCCCGCAAGCCCCGCAACTTAAGCCCAAACGCCACCGCGGATATAAACCGGTTCACCTTCGCTACTGAAAACCCCGCCTCCCAGGCATCCCCTAACCAATACAAAAGTGCCACCAACCTGTCTCTATCCGTATTGACATCACCCAACTCTCTTACCCACTCCTCCCACTGCCTCCAACAAGCAGCATAAGCCCTCCACGTCGTGCCCGCCAAAGACCTTTGTAACAGCTGCTCTACGGGACCGATACCAGATCCCATAGATGATCCGGACACGCCAAACCAATACGTTCCGCTCCCGGAGCCAATTGCCGAAACCGGTCCCACTGCGAGCGAGAAAGAGCATCAGCAACACAATTCCGTACACCCGGGACATGCACCGCCACCACCCACGCGTTCAGCGACAAACACACCAACACTAAATGTCGCAACAATTGAACTACCGGAGGAGAGGACGCCGTGATGTTATTAATGGCAAGCACCACACCCATGTTGTCGCAGTAAAAACGGACCTTCTTATCCCTGAGCCTGTCCCCCCAAATGGTAGCCGCCACCACGATGGGAAACAGCTCGAGCAGGGCCAGATTCCGCGTCAATCCACTGGACACCCAGCTAGCCGGCCATTGACCTGCGCACCACGGACCTCCCCCGTAAGCTCCAAAGCCACCCGCCCCAGCCGCATCCGTGAAAATATTCAGATCACTCGTATCCTGCGCTGGGGCCATCCATAGCGAGCGACCATTGTACTGGCCCAAGAAGTCATCCCAAACCTGAAGATCAGCTCGGTGCTCCTCCTTGAGCCTCACAAAATGATGCGGCGCCCGCACTCCCGCCGTTGCCGCCGCCAACCTTCTACCAAACACCCTCCCCATCGGCATAATCCGGCAGGCGAAATTCAACTTCCCCAGCAGCGACTGAAGCTCCCTCAACGACATTTTCTTCCTTCTACAAGCCCGTCGCACCTCCAGCCTCAAAGCACCCAGCTTATCCGCCGGGAGCCGACACTCCATTGCCACCGAGTCAATTTCGATTCCCAAGAAACAAATCGTCGCTACCGGGCCCTCCGTTTTTTCCGGCGCCAAAGGGATCCCAAAATCCCTCGCCACCTTCTGCAGGGCATGAAGCAAGTTACCGCAAACCGGCGAACCCCCCGGGCCAACGCACAAAAAATCATCTAAGTAATGGATCAACGAATCGACCCCGGATACTCCCCTCGTTACCCACTCCACGAAGCTACTAAACGCCTCGAAGTATGCACAAGAAAGAGAACACCCCATCGGAAGGCACCGATCCACGTAAAAGGCCCCATTCCAAAAACAGCCCAACAGCCGTTGGCTTTCTGGATGCACCGGCAACAACCTGAACGCCGCCTCGATGTCGGTTTTTGCTAGCAGCGCCCCCGGACCCGCAGCCCGCACTAACCCCACCGCCTTATCGAATGAGGTATAAACTACGGAACACAACTCGTGATCAATCCCGTCGTTTACCGACGAACCTTTGGGATACGATAAATGTTGAATCAAACGAAACTTTCCGGGCTCGCGTTTAGGGACAATACCCAAAGGGGACACAACTAAATCTTTCACCGGCGACTCCACAAATGGCCCCGACATGCGCCCCAACGAAACTTCTTTTAACAACTTTTCCGACACGACTTCCGCATGCACGTAAGCCGATTTTAAATTTCTCCGCGTAACCGGAACCTCATAAGGAGGCGGAGGAATAACAAAACCAACACTAAACCCTTCATAAAGCAACTTAGCCGCCGCCCTATCCGGATACTCATTTAGATAAGGGGCCATCCTTTCCACCCTCACCGGCGACACCCCCTTGACCAGCCCCGTGCTGGTTCCCGGACCTCTTTTTACGCAGACATTTTGCCGCCCCGTGTGATGCACCATTACACTCGGAGCACACGTGCTTGAACTTGCACGTGGCCCCGAACTTACACTGGCCTTCATTGAATTGCCAGCAAAACCCCGCCTTTCCCCCTCCGCTTGGTCCACTCTGACTAGTCTGGCCTCCCTGGCCACCGCTCCCGGGAAAGGGCTGCCTAACCGGAACCGTAACCCGTAACCAGAGAGCAATATCCTTCTGGTCCCACCGAATCGCCGGCCGAACCGCCTTCCGCTGACGGAATTGCTCATCATATCGCAGCCACGCCTGACCCCCATACGCCCTATGAGCCTCCCCAATAGCATCAAAATAACAAAATAACGCCGAACAATTTTCCGGCGCCTTTTCCCCTATCACACTAGCCAATATGGCGAACGCCTGCGACCAATTAACGAACGTCTGCGGGATAAGCCTATACCGCCGCCGTTCCTCCTCGTCCTTTTTACTCTCATCCCGCTTGCTCTTATCCAAATTGAATTTAGCCAGCGGCAAGAGAGAAAAAATTTCAACATATTCATCTTTCCAGATCCGATCACGCACCTCCTGCTTTAAATGCGCCCCCAACGGACCCTCAAAACAAACATACACCTCCCCCCGAGCACGATCGTCCATGCGCACTCGATCGCCGTCCTTCTGTGCCTCAGTCTGCACCGACACCGCGACCGCCTCTCTAACCGCCACCACAGGACGCGCCTGCAACGATCCCACTTCCCTGGAGCCTTCCCAAACTACCGCAGGGGACACTTCCGTTACTACCGGCGCCGCGGCCCTATCCAGGCGCCCCACCAGCTCCCGTAAGCAACCCACTAAATCTGCCAAACCCGCTCCGTCGCGTCCGCCCGCGCCACTACCGGCCCCCGATGCTATGCTAGCAGCCCCCCCGCCGACACCCGACATAAAAATCGCTGGATAAGACAATAAAGGAGTTATACACTCACCGGGCTGCACAGGCGCTGTGTTCCCGTCAGCCGGACCATCCTGACCTCGACGATAGACGTCCAGTTCACCTTCCTCCAGTTCTTCTCTCGCCGACGACTGTCCCTCCCAACGACCTCTTCGGAAAGGGGATGAGGACGCGCTGACCGATGGGCCGGCAACCTGCCGCCCGACCGCCGGGACCCAGACTTCCGACCGGACCTGTTGCCTCGACGTCGCTGCAGATCTAGTCGTCCGTCTAGACGATCCTGACGAAGCCTGCCCCCTGGCCGGAACATCACCATGCGGGGCGGCCGTACCTTGCTCTTGACATCTTCCATCTGATGGGGGAGGGGTGACAGGGAGCCCGGCCTGCGACTCCCTGCTTACCGCCGGACCCCGTCGCGGCCTGGGATTCCTGCCAGGACGCAGGGCCTGGGAAGGGGCGGTCCTCCCAGCTGCCTGGCCTGCAGCGTCCGGGATCGGGCTCCCTCTGCGACGCCGTGTCCGCGGGACTACCTCCGGACTCAGGCGCTCTGGAGGTCGGGACCGCCGAGAGGGACGGGTCGACACAGCCTGCATCGCCGTCACCCCTGCTACCGCTCTCTGCCTGCCCAGCGCAGGAGCGGTTGTTGCCGACTCCCCCCCCGCCGCCATAGCCATGCTCGTAGGGGGGCCGGGGGAGGGGAGCCTGTCCCTTACAACAGACCCCGAACGCCGTGCCCGACGTGGCGAAACGGCGTCCGGGATCCGCGTTAATGCAGCCACGGTCTCCTCCAGCCATCCGGGACCGTGGTGCACAGCAGCGGCACGCAGCCGCTCTAAAATCAGGGCCTCTGCCATACTAAAAAGCCGGGCAACGGGGAGCTTTGCTTCTTGTGTACTACTCCTCCCGCTGCTTCCGGCTCAATGCCGAGAAACAGCGGGAAGCGCAGTAACGGCCCCCCCGTCCCCCCTAGCTCCTCCCCGTCCCTCCTTCAGCTTCTTCACCTTTCCCTCACCTCTTAACATTAACCCTTTCCCTACCAGGACGGTCATGTCGGCTTCCCTCAAGCCTGCAGCTGCGTCCAGCCTCTTCTGGACCGGTGCACCCTTTCCTTATGTGTTGACTAAAAGCAGATTCCAAAAGTGTTTTTTGTCTTTGCTATTGTTTCTGTCTTTCTGAAGGGATCTCCCCTTTTAATCCCATTATTTCAACACCTGTTGGACAATGCATGAGTGATAATGAGCTCATTGATTAAATGCAATTAATGAATAGATTGCCACCTCTTGTTGTGTGTCGTCTGTGTTTCTGTGTTTCCGGCATTTCACATTGGAACACCTCATTCACCTTCCTTGTCTTCTCTCCGCCCTCCCTTTTAGGTAAGTTAAAGAGCTGCACCTGAGCCAGCCACTGATTGATTGATTGATTGATTGATTGATTGATTGATTGATTGATGCAGCACAACAGTCAAATAGTGGAGTGGAGTAGGGGAACAGCAAACAGCCAATAAAGCAGCCCGCCCGCTCGCCTGCCCGCCACAATGGACCTACCTGTGTACACTAGATGGATGTGATGGAATGTACTGTCGTCCCTACATTTCAAGAAGAAGTAAGAATTGCAGTTGCAACAAAGCCTTGCTTGCCTACAAAGAGAGCAGCAATTTGGATTTGTTACTATGTTACCTAGAAGAATAACAAACTGTGCAAGGATGGAGGTTGTAGGAGCAAGGAGAAGTTGTCTGTAAAGTTGGTGGATGCCTATTTTCCATTTTGCAGTCCCTTGTCTCCCTCTTGTGGCCTCCTGGAGGCAACTAGCTGTGCAAAAAAAAGACAGCCTGGCGGCCGGCTGTTGCAGTGTTGCCCTCTCAGGCAACACTGAGTGACTGACTGAGCCTCACCGTCTTATATAAAGTTCAGACGGAACTTTGCACGTGTCATAGTGGAGCCCTCAGGATTCCAGAGCCAGCTTTCTGACATCATAATGGGGCCTCAGAGATAAAAGCCTGGGCCCAGGCAGTGTTGGTCAGTGCTGCTCAGCAGGCAGCACTGGACTGGACTGGATTACAGCTGATACAAGGTGTGAAGGAACAAGGGGTGGCTGTGGGCATGCACTTGCTGCCGCTGCCAGTGTTTATCTGCATGGCAGCAGGGCATTTGGGCGTTGCCAGGAAGGCGTTTTTATGTAGATTCCTCCTCTTTCAGCACTGCATTGTGGTGCAAGCAAAAGAAGCAAATCCTGTCTGGCTTCCTCTCCGGCCTTTATTCACCTCCCGTGTAGCTGTGAGTGTGTGAGCCTGCAGGGCCCCATGGAATTGCCTAGAAGTAGGCTGAATCGCTGCAAGGGCTGAACAGCAGTATCGGGCAGGCTCGGGCAACGCGCGGCCCGTTCGGGTTATCGCTTCTCGGCCTTTTGGCTAAGATCAAGTGTAGTATCTGTTCTTATCAGTTTAATATCTGATACGTCCCCTATCTGGGGACCATATATTAAATGGATTTTTAGAACAGGGAGATGGAAATAGAGCTTGCTCTGTCCACTCCACGCATTGACCTGGTATTGCAGTATTTCCAGGACCGGTGCACCCTTTCCTTATGTGTTGACTAAAAGCAGATTCCAAAAGTGTTTTTTGTCTTTGCTATTGTTTCTGTCTTTCTGAAGGGATCTCCCCTTTTAATCCCATTATTTCAACACCTGTTGGACAATGCATGAGTGATAATGAGCTCATTGATTAAATGCAATTAATGAATAGATTGCCACCTCTTGTTGTGTGTCGTCTGTGTTTCTGTGTTTCCGGCATTTCACATTGGAACACCTCATTCACCTTCCTTGTCTTCTCTCCGCCCTCCCTTTTAGGTAAGTTAAAGAGCTGCACCTGAGCCAGCCACTGATTGATTGATTGATTGATTGATTGATTGATTGATGCAGCACAACAGTCAAATAGTGGAGTGGAGTAGGGGAACAGCAAACAGCCAATAAAGCAGCCCGCCCGCTCGCCTGCCCGCCACAATGGACCTACCTGTGTACACTAGATGGATGTGATGGAATGTACTGTCGTCCCTACATTTCAAGAAGAAGTAAGAATTGCAGTTGCAACAAAGCCTTGCTTGCCTACAAAGAGAGCAGCAATTTGGATTTGTTACTATGTTACCTAGAAGAATAACAAACTGTGCAAGGATGGAGGTTGTAGGAGCAAGGAGAAGTTGTCTGTAAAGTTGGTGGATGCCTATTTTCCATTTTGCAGTCCCTTGTCTCCCTCTTGTGGCCTCCTGGAGGCAACTAGCTGTGCAAAAAAAAGACAGCCTGGCGGCCGGCTGTTGCAGTGTTGCCCTCTCAGGCAACACTGAGTGACTGACTGAGCCTCACCGTCTTATATAAAGTTCAGACGGAACTTTGCACGTGTCATAGTGGAGCCCTCAGGATTCCAGAGCCAGCTTTCTGACATCATAATGGGGCCTCAGAGATAAAAGCCTGGGCCCAGGCAGTGTTGGTCAGTGCTGCTCAGCAGGCAGCACTGGACTGGACTGGATTACAGCTGATACAAGGTGTGAAGGAACAAGGGGTGGCTGTGGGCATGCACTTGCTGCCGCTGCCAGTGTTTATCTGCATGGCAGCAGGGCATTTGGGCGTTGCCAGGAAGGCGTTTTTATGTAGATTCCTCCTCTTTCAGCACTGCATTGTGGTGCAAGCAAAAGAAGCAAATCCTGTCTGGCTTCCTCTCCGGCCTTTATTCACCTCCCGTGTAGCTGTGAGTGTGTGAGCCTGCAGGGCCCCATGGAATTGCCTAGAAGTAGGCTGAATCGCTGCAAGGGCTGAACAGCAGTATCGGGCAGGCTCGGGCAACGCGCGGCCCGTTCGGGTTATCGCTTCTCGGCCTTTTGGCTAAGATCAAGTGTAGTATCTGTTCTTATCAGTTTAATATCTGATACGTCCCCTATCTGGGGACCATATATTAAATGGATTTTTAGAACAGGGAGATGGAAATAGAGCTTGCTCTGTCCACTCCACGCATTGACCTGGTATT
Source organism: Rhinoderma darwinii (assembly GCF_050947455.1). NCBI lineage: Eukaryota > Metazoa > Chordata > Amphibia > Anura > Rhinodermatidae > Rhinoderma > Rhinoderma darwinii. The sequence continues at coordinate 179,043 of NW_027463921.1, forward strand.
GCAGTATTTCCAGGACCGGTGCACCCTTTCCTTATGTGTTGACTAAAAGCAGATTCCAAAAGTGTTTTTTGTCTTTGCTATTGTTTCTGTCTTTCTGAAGGGATCTCCCCTTTTTAATCCCATTATTTCAACACCTGTTGGACAATGCATGAGTGATAATGAGCTCATTGATTAAATGCAATTAATGAATAGATTGCCACCTCTTGTTGTGTGTCGTCTGTGTTTCTGTGTTTCCGGCATTTCACATTGGAACACCTCATTCACCTTCCTTGTCTTCTCTCCGCCCTCCCTTTTAGGTAAGTTAAAGAGCTGCACCTGAGCCAGCCACTGATTGATTGATTGATTGATTGATTGATTGATTGATTGATTGATGCAGCACAACAGTCAAATAGTGGAGTGGAGTAGGGGAACAGCAAACAGCCAATAAAGCAGCCCGCCCGCTCGCCTGCCCGCCACAATGGACCTACCTGTGTACACTAGATGGATGTGATGGAATGTACTGTCGTCCCTACATTTCAAGAAGAAGTAAGAATTGCAGTTGCAACAAAGCCTTGCTTGCCTACAAAGAGAGCAGCAATTTGGATTTGTTACTATGTTACCTAGAAGAATAACAAACTGTGCAAGGATGGAGGTTGTAGGAGCAAGGAGAAGTTGTCTGTAAAGTTGGTGGATGCCTATTTTCCATTTTGCAGTCGCTTGTCTCCCTCTTGTGGCCTCCTGGAGGCAACTAGCTGTGCAAAAAAAAGACAGCCTGGCGGCCGGCTGTTGCAGTGTTGCCCTCTCAGGCAACACTGAGTGACTGACTGAGCCTCACCGTCTTATATAAAGTTCAGACGGAACTTTGCACGTGTCATAGTGGAGCCCTCAGGATTCCAGAGCCAGCTTTCTGACATCATAATGGGGCCTCAGAGATAAAAGCCTGGGCCCAGGCAGTGTTGGTCAGTGCTGCTCAGCAGGCAGCACTGGACTGGACTGGATTACAGCTGATACAAGGTGTGAAGGAACAAGGGGTGGCTGTGGGCATGCACTTGCTGCCGCTGCCAGTGTTTATCTGCATGGCAGCAGGGCATTTGGGCGTTGCCAGGAAGGCGTTTTTATGTAGATTCCTCCTCTTTCAGCACTGCATTGTGGTGCAAGCAAAAGAAGCAAATCCTGTCTGGCTTCCTCTCCGGCCTTTATTCACCTCCCGTGTAGCTGTGAGTGTGTGAGCCTGCAGGGCCCCATGGAATTGCCTAGAAGTAGGCTGAATCGCTGCAAGGGCTGAACAGCAGTATCGGGCAGGCTCGGGCAACGCGCGGCCCGTTCGGGTTATCGCTTCTCGGCCTTTTGGCTAAGATCAAGTGTAGTATCTGTTCTTATCAGTTTAATATCTGATACGTCCCCTATCTGGGGACCATATATTAAATGGATTTTTAGAACAGGGAGATGAAAATAGAGCTTGCTCTGTCCACTCCACGCATTGACCTGGTATTGCAGTATTTCCAGGACCGGTGCACCCTTTCCTTATGTGTTGACTAAAAGCAGATTCCAAAAGTGTTTTTTGTCTTTGCTATTGTTTCTGTCTTTCTGAAGGGATCTCCCCTTTTAATCCCATTATTTCAACACCTGTTGGACAATGCATGAGTGATAATGAGCTCATTGATTAAATGCAATTAATGAATAGATTGCCACCTCTTGTTGTGTGTCGTCTGTGTTTCTGTGTTTCCGGCATTTCACATTGGAACACCTCATTCACCTTCCTTGTCTTCTCTCCGCCCTCCCTTTTAGGTAAGTTAAAGAGCTGCACCTGAGCCAGCCACTGATTGATTGATTGATTGATTGATTGATTGATTGATTGATTGATTGATTGATGCAGCACAACAGTCAAATAGTGGAGTGGAGTAGGGGAACAGCAAACAGCCAATAAAGCAGCCCGCCCGCTCGCCTGCCCGCCACAATGGACCTACCTGTGTACACTAGATGGATGTGATGGAATGTACTGTCGTCCCTACATTTCAAGAAGAAGTAAGAATTGCAGTTGCAACAAAGCCTTGCTTGCCTACAAAGAGAGCAGCAATTTGGATTTGTTACTATGTTACCTAGAAGAATAACAAACTGTGCAAGGATGGAGGTTGTAGGAGCAAGGAGAAGTTGTCTGTAAAGTTGGTGGATGCCTATTTTCCATTTTGCAGTCCCTTGTCTCCCTCTTGTGGCCTCCTGGAGGCAACTAGCTGTGCAAAAAAAAGACAGCCTGGCGGCCGGCTGTTGCAGTGTTGCCCTCTCAGGCAACACTGAGTGACTGACTGAGCCTCACCGTCTTATATAAAGTTCAGACGGAACTTTGCACGTGTCATAGTGGAGCCCTCAGGATTCCAGAGCCAGCTTTCTGACATCATAATGGGGCCTCAGAGATAAAAGCCTGGGCCCAGGCAGTGTTGGTCAGTGCTGCTCAGCAGGCAGCACTGGACTGGACTGGATTACAGCTGATACAAGGTGTGAAGGAACAAGGGGTGGCTGTGGGCATCAGTGGCGGATTATCATATGGGCGATTCGGGCGGCCGCCCGGGGCCCGAGGCTCCCAGGGGGCCCATGGCAGCCCGAACCGCACATCATCTTGTAAAGGTACCTATTCAGCGCGCTAGCGCTGCTAACTAACGAAGATGAGGAGGGGAGGAGCAGGGAATTGGCCGGGAAAGGGGTAGGACACGCCTCCCTGACAAGGGCGGGCCGCCGCCATTGAGTAACAGAACAGCGACGGACGGCTGTTCTGTTACTCCGAATCCGCAAGACAAGAGCCGGGCGGTCGGTCACCGGCGCTGAGGTCAGTACAGCAGGCTTATCCTCCTGCCCAACTGGTTCCCGACCGCTGGCTGTATTTTTACGGCCAGCGGTCAGGGACGGGTCCTTAAAACCCGAGCCATAGACTTTCTACGGCTCGGGTTTTAACTTGCTGCCCGCGCGATCGGGCAGCTGAATGTCGGGTCTCCGGCTGTCAGTGACTGCCGGGGACCCTGAGGAGAAGACAGAAGCAGCTTTCGCTGCTTCTGTCTTCTCCGATGTCTTCTTACACAGCGTTCAATGAACGCTGTGTACAGGAATAGAGACAGCAGCAGCGGCGCTGTCTCTATTCCTCCCGGTGATCATGTGACTGGTCACATGATCGCCGGGTGCCGTTAGTGGCAGGCTGCTGCTGGGTCTAACTAGACCCAGCACAGCCCTATTAGTGACAATCGTCACTATGAGAGGGCTGATTTCCCCTGTAACTGGGGCTGCTGTGCAGCCCCAGTTACAGTGGAAAAACATGGTGTAAAAGAAAGAAAAAATATATAAAGTTCACCAAAGGTCTTTTTTGACCTTTGAGGAACAGACAACAGTAATAAAAAAATAGTAAAGTAAAGTGCAAAAAAAAATGAAATAATAAATACACATAAAATGCCCACCCCAATAAAAACCGTCGCCCCCCCCCCCAATCATTGTTGTAACGCTAGCGCTGACCCAATTACCCTAATATAGACATGTAATATATTACAATTTACGGTAGACAATGACGATCACAAATAAAAGGTCTATTTTAGGGTAAAACTATGTTATTACCAAAAAAAAATAGCTGAAACGTAAAAAAGCTTATTTTTTTACTATTATTTTCAAACTTTATGAATAAAAATTCTAAAATAGCAAAAAAGGTGTGTATAAAAACGATAAAAAAAAGAAACCTGCATTGTCTACGGAAAAAACATCGCAAAAATCACATCGTTTTTATTTATTTTTTATAAAAATGTGTGTTTGGTGCAACTTTGTAATTACGTTTTATTAAAAAATATTTTCACTTTTTGAGATACAGCTGCTTTGTATCCTGTATCCGTCAGGTCAGCAGGACTGACGGGATCAGTGAAACGGGCCCTGCGCTAAATTATAATCTTAGATGTGATAGATTTGAGGTGGATCCTGCGTGTCACTGATCCCGTCAGTCTTGCTGACCTGACGGATACAGGATACAAAGCAGCTGTATCTTAAAAAGTGAAAATATTTTTTAATAAAACGTAATTACAAAGTTGCACCAAACACACATTTTTATAAAAAATAAATAAAAACGACGTGATTTTTGCGACGTTTTTTCCGTAGACAATGCAGGTTTCGTTTTTTATCGTTTTTATACACACCTTTTTTTGCTATTTTACAATTTTTATTCATAAAGTTTGAAAATAATAGTAAACAAATAAGCTTTTTTACGTTTCAGCTATTTTTTTTGGTAATAACATAGTTTTACCCTAAAATAGACCTTTTATTTGTAATAGTCATTGTTTACCGTAAATTGTAATATATTACATGTCTATATTAGGGTAATTGGGTAATATATATATATATATATATAAAATTATGATATAAAGTTTTTAAATGTGTACATAACCTTGTGGCACTATATACAAGGGGGAGTTCTGTGTGGCACTATATACAAGGGGGAGCGCTGTGTGCCACTATATACAAGGGGGAGCGCTGTGTGCCACTATATACAAGGGGGAGCGCTGTGTGGCACTATATACAAGGGGGAGCGCTGTGTGCCACTATATACAAGTGGGAGCGCTGTGTGGCACTATATACAAGGGGAGCGCTGTGTGGCACTATATACAAGGGGAGCGCTGTGTGGCACTATATACAAGGGGGAGCGCTGTGTGGCATTATATACAAGGGGGGGCTGTGTAGTGCTATCCACAGTGGTATGTGTGTGGCGCTCTTTATAGGGGGGGCTTTTTGGTGCTATTTACAAGAGGGGGAGGGCTGTGTGGCGCTCTCTACAGGGCGCTGTATGGCACTATCTATATGGGGCTGTGTGTAACGCTCTCTACGAGGAGGATGTGTGATATATAGAGGGGGCTGTGTATGGCGATATCTATGGGGGTGTGTAATATCTACAGGGGCTGTGTGTGGCACTATGTACAGGGGGCTGTGTGTATGTGGTGTTTTACAGTGTGTGGTATTATTATATTCAGGCGCGCAGTGTTTGGTGCTATTATATTTAGGGGCACAGTATGTGGCACCATGATAACTTTATTTTCGTTTATAGGTGTGGAAATGTTGGAAAAGTGAGGAGACATCTGAGTGGCAAATTCTGCAGAAATGAGTCATGGCCGGGAGAAGTCGTCATGAGCGCTGGACCGGATGGAGAAGAAAAGAGGAAAAAAACTACTAGAATCTGAGACGTCGTCACCTGTGAGTCACTAGATTTATAGAGAATCTGTCACCTCTCCTGACATGTTTATTATAGGAATCCTTGTATTTCACAAAAAGTCTTTCTGCAGTCCAGGACTGATAGACAATTCCTCTTGTCAGGAGGTTGTGTCCCTGCACAGTGTGATACTCTCAGTATGTAGGGACACAGCCCTGTGACAAGGGAAATCGTAACACTGTTAATGCTTGCCCAAAAAAGTAGTGTCAAAAATAGTTACGGCGCGGCAGGGCGGCGGTGAGGAAGGGGGGCCCAAGTTTGGGTAACAGCCCAGGGCCCATGGTCTACTTAATCCGCCACTGGTGGGCATGCACTTGCTGCCGCTGCCAGTGTTTATCTGCATGGCAGCAGGGCATTTGGGCGTTGCCAGGAAGGCGTTTTTATGTAGATTCCTCCTCTTTCAGCACTGCATTGTGGTGCAAGCAAAAGAAGCAAATCCTGTCTGGCTTCCTCTCCGGCCTTTATTCACCTCCCGTGTAGCTGTGAGTGTGTGAGCCTGCAGGGCCCCATGGAATTGCCTAGAAGTAGGCTGAATCGCTGCAAGGGCTGAACAGCAGTATCGGGCAGGCTCGGGCAACGCGCGGCCCGTTCGGGTTATCGCTTCTCGGCCTTTTGGCTAAGATCAAGTGTAGTATCTGTTCTTATCAGTTTAATATCTGATACGTCCCCTATCTGGGGACCATATATTAAATGGATTTTTAGAACAGGGAGATGGAAATAGAGCTTGCTCTGTCCACTCCACGCATTGACCTGGTATTGCAGTATTTCCAGGACCGGTGCACCCTTTCCTTATGTGTTGACTAAAAGCAGATTCCAAAAGTGTTTTTTGTCTTTGCTATTGTTTCTGTCTTTCTGAAGGGATCTCCCCTTTTAATCCCATTATTTCAACACCTGTTGGACAATGCATGAGTGATAATGAGCTCATTGATTAAATGCAATTAATGAATAGATTGCCACCTCTTGTTGTGTGTCGTCTGTGTTTCTGTGTTTCCGGCATTTCACATTGGAACACCTCATTCACCTTCCTTGTCTTCTCTCCGCCCTCCCTTTTAGGTAAGTTAAAGAGCTGCACCTGAGCCAGCCACTGATTGATTGATTGATTGATTGATTGATTGATTGATTGATTGATGCAGCACAACAGTCAAATAGTGGAGTGGAGTAGGGGAACAGCAAACAGCCAATAAAGCAGCCCGCCCGCTCGCCTGCCCGCCACAATGGACCTACCTGTGTACACTAGATGGATGTGATGGAATGTACTGTCGTCCCTACATTTCAAGAAGAAGTAAGAATTGCAGTTGCAACAAAGCCTTGCTTGCCTACAAAGAGAGCAGCAATTTGGATTTGTTACTATGTTACCTAGAAGAATAACAAACTGTGCAAGGATGGAGGTTGTAGGAGCAAGGAGAAGTTGTCTGTAAAGTTGGTGGATGCCTATTTTCCATTTTGCAGTCCCTTGTCTCCCTCTTGTGGCCTCCTGGAGGCAACTAGCTGTGCAAAAAAAAGACAGCCTGGCGGCCGGCTGTTGCAGTGTTGCCCTCTCAGGCAACACTGAGTGACTGACTGAGCCTCACCGTCTTATATAAAGTTCAGACGGAACTTTGCACGTGTCATAGTGGAGCCCTCAGGATTCCAGAGCCAGCTTTCTGACATCATAATGGGGCCTCAGAGATAAAAGCCTGGGCCCAGGCAGTGTTGGTCAGTGCTGCTCAGCAGGCAGCACTGGACTGGACTGGATTACAGCTGATACAAGGTGTGAAGGAACAAGGGGTGGCTGTGGGCATGCACTTGCTGCCGCTGCCAGTGTTTATCTGCATGGCAGCAGGGCATTTGGGCGTTGCCAGGAAGGCGTTTTTATGTAGATTCCTCCTCTTTCAGCACTGCATTGTGGTGCAAGCAAAAGAAGCAAATCCTGTCTGGCTTCCTCTCCGGCCTTTATTCACCTCCCGTGTAGCTGTGAGTGTGTGAGCCTGCAGGGCCCCATGGAATTGCCTAGAAGTAGGCTGAATCGCTGCAAGGGCTGAACAGCAGTATCGGGCAGGCTCGGGCAACGCGCGGCCCGTTCGGGTTATCGCTTCTCGGCCTTTTGGCTAAGATCAAGTGTAGTATCTGTTCTTATCAGTTTAATATCTGATACGTCCCCTATCTGGGGACCATATATTAAATGGATTTTTAGAACAGGGAGATGGAAATAGAGCTTGCTCTGTCCACTCCACGCATTGACCTGGTATTGCAGTATTTCCAGGACCGGTGCACCCTTTCCTTATGTGTTGACTAAAAGCAGATTCCAAAAGTGTTTTTTGTCTTTGCTATTGTTTCTGTCTTTCTGAAGGGATCTCCCCTTTTAATCCCATTATTTCAACACCTGTTGGACAATGCATGAGTGATAATGAGCTCATTGATTAAATGCAATTAATGAATAGATTGCCACCTCTTGTTGTGTGTCGTCTGTGTTTCTGTGTTTCCGGCATTTCACATTGGAACACCTCATTCACCTTCCTTGTCTTCTCTCCGCCCTCCCTTTTAGGTAAGTTAAAGAGCTGCACCTGAGCCAGCCACTGATTGATTGATTGATTGATTGATTGATTGATTGATTGATTGATTGATTGATGCAGCACAACAGTCAAATAGTGGAGTGGAGTAGGGGAACAGCAAACAGCCAATAAAGCAGCCCGCCCGCTCGCCTGCCCGCCACAATGGACCTACCTGTGTACACTAGATGGATGTGATGGAATGTACTGTCGTCCCTACATTTCAAGAAGAAGTAAGAATTGCAGTTGCAACAAAGCCTTGCTTGCCTACAAAGAGAGCAGCAATTTGGATTTGTTACTATGTTAACTAGAAGAATAACAAACTGTGCAAGGATGGAGGTTGTAGGAGCAAGGAGAAGTTGTCTGTAAAGTTGGTGGATGCCTATTTTCCATTTTGCAGTCCCTTGTCTCCCTCTTGTGGCCTCCTGGAGGCAACTAGCTGTGCAAAAAAAAGACAGCCTGGCGGCCGGCTGTTGCAGTGTTGCCCTCTCAGGCAACACTGAGTGACTGACTGAGCCTCACCGTCTTATATAAAGTTCAGACGGAACTTTGCACGTGTCATAGTGGAGCCCTCAGGATTCCAGAGCCAGCTTTCTGACATCATAATGGGGCCTCAGAGATAAAAGCCTGGGCCCAGGCAGTGTTGGTCAGTGCTGCTCAGCAGGCAGCACTGGACTGGACTGGATTACAGCTGATACAAGGTGTGAAGGAACAAGGGGTGGCTGTGGGCATGCACTTGCTGCCGCTGCCAGTGTTTATCTGCATGGCAGCAGGGCATTTGGGCGTTGCCAGGAAGGCGTTTTTATGTAGATTCCTCCTCTTTCAGCACTGCATTGTGGTGCAAGCAAAAGAAGCAAATCCTGTCTGGCTTCCTCTCCGGCCTTTATTCACCTCCCGTGTAGCTGTGAGTGTGTGAGCCTGCAGGGCCCCATGGAATTGCCTAGAAGTAGGCTGAATCGCTGCAAGGGCTGAACAGCAGTATCGGGCAGGCTCGGGCAACGCGCGGCCCGTTCGGGTTATCGCTTCTCGGCCTTTTGGCTAAGATCAAGTGTAGTATCTGTTCTTATCAGTTTAATATCTGATACGTCCCCTATCTGGGGACCATATATTAAATGGATTTTTAGAACAGGGAGATGGAAATAGAGCTTGCTCTGTCCACTCCACGCATTGACCTGGTATTGCAGTATTTCCAGGACCGGTGCACCCTTTCCTTATGTGTTGACTAAAAGCAGATTCCAAAAGTGTTTTTTGTCTTTGCTATTGTTTCTGTCTTTCTGAAGGGATCTCCCCTTTTAATCCCATTATTTCAACACCTGTTGGACAATGCATGAGTGATAATGAGCTCATTGATTAAATGCAATTAATGAATAGATTGCCACCTCTTGTTGTGTGTCGTCTGTGTTTCTGTGTTTCCGGCATTTCACATTGGAACACCTCATTCACCTTCCTTGTCTTCTCTCCGCCCTCCCTTTTAGGTAAGTTAAAGAGCTGCACCTGAGCCAGCCACTGATTGATTGATTGATTGATTGATTGATTGATTGATGCAGCACAACAGTCAAATAGTGGAGTGGAGTAGGGGAACAGCAAACAGCCAATAAAGCAGCCCGCCCGCTCGCCTGCCCGCCACAATGGACCTACCTGTGTACACTAGATGGATGTGATGGAATGTACTGTCGTCCCTACATTTCAAGAAGAAGTAAGAATTGCAGTTGCAACAAAGCCTTGCTTGCCTACAAAGAGAGCAGCAATTTGGATTTGTTACTATGTTACCTAGAAGAATAACAAACTGTGCAAGGATGGAGGTTGTAGGAGCAAGGAGAAGTTGTCTGTAAAGTTGGTGGATGCCTATTTTCCATTTTGCAGTCCCTTGTCTCCCTCTTGTGGCCTCCTGGAGGCAACTAGCTGTGCAAAAAAAAGACAGCCTGGCGGCCGGCTGTTGCAGTGTTGCCCTCTCAGGCAACACTGAGTGACTGACTGAGCCTCACCGTCTTATATAAAGTTCAGACGGAACTTTGCACGTGTCATAGTGGAGCCCTCAGGATTCCAGAGCCAGCTTTCTGACATCATAATGGGGCCTCAGAGATAAAAGCCTGGGCCCAGGCAGTGTTGGTCAGTGCTGCTCAGCAGGCAGCACTGGACTGGACTGGATTACAGCTGATACAAGGTGTGAAGGAACAAGGGGTGGCTGTGGGCATGCACTTGCTGCCGCTGCCAGTGTTTATCTGCATGGCAGCAGGGCATTTGGGCGTTGCCAGGAAGGCGTTTTTATGTAGATTCCTCCTCTTTCAGCACTGCATTGTGGTGCAAGCAAAAGAAGCAAATCCTGTCTGGCTTCCTCTCCGGCCTTTATTCACCTCCCGTGTAGCTGTGAGTGTGTGAGCCTGCAGGGCCCCATGGAATTGCCTAGAAGTAGGCTGAATCGCTGCAAGGGCTGAACAGCAGTATCGGGCAGGCTCGGGCAACGCGCGGCCCGTTCGGGTTATCGCTTCTCGGCCTTTTGGCTAAGATCAAGTGTAGTATCTGTTCTTATCAGTTTAATATCTGATACGTCCCCTATCTGGGGACCATATATTAAATGGATTTTTAGAACAGGGAGATGGAAATAGAGCTTGCTCTGTCCACTCCACGCATTGACCTGGTATTGCAGTATTTCCAGGACCGGTGCACCCTTTCCTTATGTGTTGACTAAAAGCAGATTCCAAAAGTGTTTTTTGTCTTTGCTATTGTTTCTGTCTTTCTGAAGGGATCTCCCCTTTTAATCCCATTATTTCAACACCTGTTGGACAATGCATGAGTGATAATGAGCTCATTGATTAAATGCAATTAATGAATAGATTGCCACCTCTTGTTGTGTGTCGTCTGTGTTTCTGTGTTTCCGGCATTTCACATTGGAACACCTCATTCACCTTCCTTGTCTTCTCTCCGCCCTCCCTTTTAGGTAAGTTAAAGAGCTGCACCTGAGCCAGCCACTGATTGATTGATTGATTGATTGATTGATTGATTGATTGATGCAGCACAACAGTCAAATAGTGGAGTGGAGTAGGGGAACAGCAAACAGCCAATAAAGCAGCCCGCCCGCTCGCCTGCCCGCCACAATGGACCTACCTGTGTACACTAGATGGATGTGATGGAATGTACTGTCGTCCCTACATTTCAAGAAGAAGTAAGAATTGCAGTTGCAACAAAGCCTTGCTTGCCTACAAAGAGAGCAGCAATTTGGATTTGTTACTATGTTACCTAGAAGAATAACAAACTGTGCAAGGATGGAGGTTGTAGGAGCAAGGAGAAGTTGTCTGTAAAGTTGGTGGATGCCTATTTTCCATTTTGCAGTCCCTTGTCTCCCTCTTGTGGCCTCCTGGAGGCAACTAGCTGTGCAAAAAAAAGACAGCCTGGCGGCCGGCTGTTGCAGTGTTGCCCTCTCAGGCAACACTGAGTGACTGACTGAGCCTCACCGTCTTATATAAAGTTCAGACGGAACTTTGCACGTGTCATAGTGGAGCCCTCAGGATTCCAGAGCCAGCTTTCTGACATCATAATGGGGCCTCAGAGATAAAAGCCTGGGCCCAGGCAGTGTTGGTCAGTGCTGCTCAGCAGGCAGCACTGGACTGGACTGGATTACAGCTGATACAAGGTGTGAAGGAACAAGGGGTGGCTGTGGGCATGCACTTGCTGCCGCTGCCAGTGTTTATCTGCATGGCAGCAGGGCATTTGGGCGTTGCCAGGAAGGCGTTTTTATGTAGATTCCTCCTCTTTCAGCACTGCATTGTGGTGCAAGCAAAAGAAGCAAATCCTGTCTGGCTTCCTCTCCGGCCTTTATTCACCTCCCGTGTAGCTGTGAGTGTGTGAGCCTGCAGGGCCCCATGGAATTGCCTAGAAGTAGGCTGAATCGCTGCAAGGGCTGAACAGCAGTATCGGGCAGGCTCGGGCAACGCGCGGCCCGTTCAGGTTATCGCTTCTCGGCCTTTTGGCTAAGATCAAGTGTAGTATCTGTTCTTATCAGTTTAATATCTGATACGTCCCCTATCTGGGGACCATATATTAAATGGATTTTTAGAACAGGGAGATGGAAATAGAGCTTGCTCTGTCCACTCCACGCATTGACCTGGTATTGCAGTATTTCCAGGACCGGTGCACCCTTTCCTTATGTGTTGACTAAAAGCAGATTCCAAAAGTGTTTTTTGTCTTTGCTATTGTTTCTGTCTTTCTGAAGGGATCTCCCCTTTTAATCCCATTATTTCAACACCTGTTGGACAATGCATGAGTGATAATGAGCTCATTGATTAAATGCAATTAATGAATAGATTGCCACCTCTTGTTGTGTGTCGTCTGTGTTTCTGTGTTTCCGGCATTTCACATTGGAACACCTCATTCACCTTCCTTGTCTTCTCTCCGCCCTCCCTTTTAGGTAAGTTAAAGAGCTGCACCTGAGCCAGCCACAGATTGATTGATTGATTGATTGATTGATTGATTGATTGATGCAGCACAACAGTCAAATAGTGGAGTGGAGTAGGGGAACAGCAAACAGCCAATAAAGCAGCCCGCCCGCTCGCCTGCCCGCCACAATGGACCTACCTGTGTACACTAGATGGATGTGATGGAATGTACTGTCGTCCCTACATTTCAAGAAGAAGTAAGAATTGCAGTTGCAACAAAGCCTTGCTTGCCTACAAAGAGAGCAGCAATTTGGATTTGTTACTATGTTACCTAGAAGAATAACAAACTGTGCAAGGATGGAGGTTGTAGGAGCAAGGAGAAGTTGTCTGTAAAGTTGGTGGATGCCTATTTTCCATTTTGCAGTCCCTTGTCTCCCTCTTGTGGCCTCCTGGAGGCAACTAGCTGTGCAAAAAAAAGACAGCCTGGCGGCCGGCTGTTGCAGTGTTGCCCTCTCAGGCAACACTGAGTGACTGACTGAGCCTCACCGTCTTATATAAAGTTCAGACGGAACTTTGCACGTGTCATAGTGGAGCCCTCAGGATTCCAGAGCCAGCTTTCTGACATCATAATGGGGCCTCAGAGATAAAAGCCTGGGCCCAGGCAGTGTTGGTCAGTGCTGCTCAGCAGGCAGCACTGGACTGGACTGGATTACAGCTGATACAAGGTGTGAAGGAACAAGGGGTGGCTGTGGGCATGCACTTGCTGCCGCTGCCAGTGTTTATCTGCATGGCAGCAGGGCATTTGGGCGTTGCCAGGAAGGCGTTTTTATGTAGATTCCTCCTCTTTCAGCACTGCATTGTGGTGCAAGCAAAAGAAGCAAATCCTGTCTGGCTTCCTCTCCGGCCTTTATTCACCTCCCGTGTAGCTGTGAGTGTGTGAGCCTGCAGGGCCCCATGGAATTGCCTAGAAGTAGGCTGAATCGCTGCAAGGGCTGAACAGCAGTATCGGGCAGGCTCGGGCAACGCGCGGCCCGTTCGGGTTATCGCTTCTCGGCCTTTTGGCTAAGATCAAGTGTAGTATCTGTTCTTATCAGTTTAATATCTGATACGTCCCCTATCTGGGGACCATATATTAAATGGATTTTTAGAACAGGGAGATGGAAATAGAGCTTGCTCTGTCCACTCCACGCATTGACCTGGTATTGCAGTATTTCCAGGACCGGTGCACCCTTTCCTTATGTGTTGACTAAAAGCAGATTCCAAAAGTGTTTTTTGTCTTTGCTATTGTTTCTGTCTTTCTGAAGGGATCTCCCCTTTTAATCCCATTATTTCAACACCTGTTGGACAATGCATGAGTGATAATGAGCTCATTGATTAAATGCAATTAATGAATAGATTGCCACCTCTTGTTGTGTGTCGTCTGTGTTTCTGTGTTTCCGGCATTTCACATTGGAACACCTCATTCACCTTCCTTGTCTTCTCTCCGCCCTCCCTTTTAGGTAAGTTAAAGAGCTGCACCTGAGCCAGCCACTGATTGATTGATTGATTGATTGATTGATTGATTGATTGATGCAGCACAACAGTCAAATAGTGGAGTGGAGTAGGGGAACAGCAAACAGCCAATAAAGCAGCCCGCCCGCTCGCCTGCCCGCCACAATGGACCTACCTGTGTACACTAGATGGATGTGATGGAATGTACTGTCGTCCCTACATTTCAAGAAGAAGTAAGAATTGCAGTTGCAACAAAGCCTTGCTTGCCTACAAAGAGAGCAGCAATTTGGATTTGTTACTATGTTACCTAGAAGAATAACAAACTGTGCAAGGATGGAGGTTGTAGGAGCAAGGAGAAGTTGTCTGTAAAGTTGGTGGATGCCTATTTTCCATTTTGCAGTCCCTTGTCTCCCTCTTGTGGCCTCCTGGAGGCAACTAGCTGTGCAAAAAAAAGACAGCCTGGCGGCCGGCTGTTGCAGTGTTGCCCTCTCAGGCAACACTGAGTGACTGACTGAGCCTCACCGTCTTATATAAAGTTCAGACGGAACTTTGCACGTGTCATAGTGGAGCCCTCAGGATTCCAGAGCCAGCTTTCTGACATCATAATGGGGCCTCAGAGATAAAAGCCTGGGCCCAGGCAGTGTTGGTCAGTGCTGCTCAGCAGGCAGCACTGGACTGGACTGGATTACAGCTGATACAAGGTGTGAAGGAACAAGGGGTGGCTGTGGGCATGCACTTGCTGCCGCTGCCAGTGTTTATCTGCATGGCAGCAGGGCATTTGGGCGTTGCCAGGAAGGCGTTTTTATGTAGATTCCTCCTCTTTCAGCAAGCACTGCATTGTGGTGCAAGCAAAAGAAGCAAATCCTGTCTGGCTTCCTCTCCGGCCTTTATTCACCTCCCGTGTAGCTGTGAGTGTGTGAGCCTGCAGGGCCCCATGGAATTGCCTAGAAGTAGGCTGAATCGCTGCAAGGGCTGAACAGCAGTATCGGGCAGGCTCGGGCAACGCGCGGCCCGTTCGGGTTATCGCTTCTCGGCCTTTTGGCTAAGATCAAGTGTAGTATCTGTTCTTATCAGTTTAATATCTGATACGTCCCCTATCTGGGGACCATATATTAAATGGATTTTTAGAACAGGGAGATGGAAATAGAGCTTGCTCTGTCCACTCCACGCATTGACCTGGTATTGCAGTATTTCCAGGACCGGTGCACCCTTTCCTTATGTGTTGACTAAAAGCAGATTCCAAAAGTGTTTTTTGTCTTTGCTATTGTTTCTGTCTTTCTGAAGGGATCTCCCCTTTTAATCCCATTATTTCAACACCTGTTGGACAATGCATGAGTGATAATGAGCTCATTGATTAAATGCAATTAATGAATAGATTGCCACCTCTTGTTGTGTGTCGTCTGTGTTTCTGTGTTTCCGGCATTTCACATTGGAACACCTCATTCACCTTCCTTGTCTTCTCTCCGCCCTCCCTTTTAGGTAAGTTAAAGAGCTGCACCTGAGCCAGCCACTGATTGATTGATTGATTGATTGATTGATTGATTGATTGATTGATTGATTGATTGATGCAGCACAACAGTCAAATAGTGGAGTGGAGTAGGGGAACAGCAAACAGCCAATAAAGCAGCCCGCCCGCTCGCCTGCCCGCCACAATGGACCTACCTGTGTACACTAGATGGATGTGATGGAATGTACTGTCGTCCCTACATTTCAAGAAGAAGTAAGAATTGCAGTTGCAACAAAGCCTTGCTTGCCTACAAAGAGAGCAGCAATTTGGATTTGTTACTATGTTACCTAGAAGAATAACAAACTGTGCAAGGATGGAGGTTGTAGGAGCAAGGAGAAGTTGTCTGTAAAGTTGGTGGATGCCTATTTTCCATTTTGCAGTCCCTTGTCTCCCTCTTGTGGCCTCCTGGAGGCAACTAGCTGTGCAAAAAAAAGACAGCCTGGCGGCCGGCTGTTGCAGTGTTGCCCTCTCAGGCAACACTGAGTGACTGACTGAGCCTCACCGTCTTATATAAAGTTCAGACGGAACTTTGCACGTGTCATAGTGGAGCCCTCAGGATTCCAGAGCCAGCTTTCTGACATCATAATGGGGCCTCAGAGATAAAAGCCTGGGCCCAGGCAGTGTTGGTCAGTGCTGCTCAGCAGGCAGCACTGGACTGGACTGGATTACAGCTGATACAAGGTGTGAAGGAACAAGGGGTGGCTGTGGGCATGCACTTGCTGCCGCTGCCAGTGTTTATCTGCATGGCAGCAGGGCATTTGGGCGTTGCCAGGAAGGCGTTTTTATGTAGATTCCTCCTCTTTCAGCACTGCATTGTGGTGCAAGCAAAAGAAGCAAATCCTGTCTGGCTTCCTCTCCGGCCTTTATTCACCTCCCGTGTAGCTGTGAGTGTGTGAGCCTGCAGGGCCCCATGGAATTGCCTAGAAGTAGGCTGAATCGCTGCAAGGGCTGAACAGCAGTATCGGGCAGGCTCGGGCAACGCGCGGCCCGTTCGGGTTATCGCTTCTCGGCCTTTTGGCTAAGATCAAGTGTAGTATCTGTTCTTATCAGTTTAATATCTGATACGTCCCCTATCTGGGGACCATATATTAAATGGATTTTTAGAACAGGGAGATGGAAATAGAGCTTGCTCTGTCCACTCCACGCATTGACCTGGTATTGCAGTATTTCCAGGACCGGTGCACCCTTTCCTTATGTGTTGACTAAAAGCAGATTCCAAAAGTGTTTTTTGTCTTTGCTATTGTTTCTGTCTTTCTGAAGGGATCTCCCCTTTTAATCCCATTATTTCAACACCTGTTGGACAATGCATGAGTGATAATGAGCTCATTGATTAAATGCAATTAATGAATAGATTGCCACCTCTTGTTGTGTGTCGTCTGTGTTTCTGTGTTTCCGGCATTTCACATTGGAACACCTCATTCACCTTCCTTGTCTTCTCTCCGCCCTCCCTTTTAGGTAAGTTAAAGAGCTGCACCTGAGCCAGCCACTGATTGATTGATTGATTGATTGATTGATTGATTGATGCAGCACAACAGTCAAATAGTGGAGTGGAGTAGGGGAACAGCAAACAGCCAATAAAGCAGCCCGCCCGCTCGCCTGCCCGCCACAATGGACCTACCTGTGTACACTAGATGGATGTGATGGAATGTACTGTCGTCCCTACATTTCAAGAAGAAGTAAGAATTGCAGTTGCAACAAAGCCTTGCTTGCCTACAAAGAGAGCAGCAATTTGGATTTGTTACTATGTTACCTAGAAGAATAACAAACTGTGCAAGGATGGAGGTTGTAGGAGCAAGGAGAAGTTGTCTGTAAAGTTGGTGGATGCCTATTTTCCATTTTGCAGTCCCTTGTCTCCCTCTTGTGGCCTCCTGGAGGCAACTAGCTGTGCAAAAAAAAGACAGCCTGGCGGCCGGCTGTTGCAGTGTTGCCCTCTCAGGCAACACTGAGTGACTGACTGAGCCTCACCGTCTTATATAAAGTTCAGACGGAACTTTGCACGTGTCATAGTGGAGCCCTCAGGATTCCAGAGCCAGCTTTCTGACATCATAATGGGGCCTCAAAGATAAAAGCCTGGGCCCAGGCAGTGTTGGTCAGTGCTGCTCAGCAGGCAGCACTGGACTGGACTGGATTACAGCTGATACAAGGTGTGAAGGAACAAGGGGTGGCTGTGGGCATGCACTTGCTGCCGCTGCCAGTGTTTATCTGCATGGCAGCAGGGCATTTGGGCGTTGCCAGGAAGGCGTTTTTATGTAGATTCCTCCTCTTTCAGCACTGCATTGTGGTGCAAGCAAAAGAAGCAAATCCTGTCTGGCTTCCTCTCCGGCCTTTATTCACCTCCCGTGTAGCTGTGAGTGTGTGAGCCTGCAGGGCCCCATGGAATTGCCTAGAAGTAGGCTGAATCGCTGCAAGGGCTGAACAGCAGTATCGGGCAGGCTCGGGCAACGCGCGGCCCGTTCGGGTTATCGCTTCTCGGCCTTTTGGCTAAGATCAAGTGTAGTATCTGTTCTTATCAGTTTAATATCTGATACGTCCCCTATCTGGGGACCATATATTAAATGGATTTTTAGAACAGGGAGATGGAAATAGAGCTTGCTCTGTCCACTCCACGCATTGACCTGGTATTGCAGTATTTCCAGGACCGGTGCACCCTTTCCTTATGTGTTGACTAAAAGCAGATTCCAAAAGTGTTTTTTGTCTTTGCTATTGTTTCTGTCTTTCTGAAGGGATCTCCCCTTTTAATCCCATTATTTCAACACCTGTTGGACAATGCATGAGTGATAATGAGCTCATTGATTAAATGCAATTAATGAATAGATTGCCACCTCTTGTTGTGTGTCGTCTGTGTTTCTGTGTTTCCGGCATTTCACATTGGAACACCTCATTCACCTTCCTTGTCTTCTCTCCGCCCTCCCTTTTAGGTAAGTTAAAGAGCTGCACCTGAGCCAGCCACTGATTGATTGATTGATTGATTGATTGATTGATTGATTGATTGATTGATTGATGCAGCACAACAGTCAAATAGTGGAGTGGAGTAGGGGAACAGCAAACAGCCAATAAAGCAGCCCGCCCGCTCGCCTGCCCGCCACAATGGACCTACCTGTGTACACTAGATGGATGTGATGGAATGTACTGTCGTCCCTACATTTCAAGAAGAAGTAAGAATTGCAGTTGCAACAAAGCCTTGCTTGCCTACAAAGAGAGCAGCAATTTGGATTTGTTACTATGTTACCTAGAAGAATAACAAACTGTGCAAGGATGGAGGTTGTAGGAGCAAGGAGAAGTTGTCTGTAAAGTTGGTGGATGCCTATTTTCCATTTTGCAGTCCCTTGTCTCCCTCTTGTGGCCTCCTGGAGGCAACTAGCTGTGCAAAAAAAAGACAGCCTGGCGGCCGGCTGTTGCAGTGTTGCCCTCTCAGGCAACACTGAGTGACTGACTGAGCCTCACCGTCTTATATAAAGTTCAGACGGAACTTTGCACGTGTCATAGTGGAGCCCTCAGGATTCCAGAGCCAGCTTTCTGACATCATAATGGGGCCTCAGAGATAAAAGCCTGGGCCCAGGCAGTGTTGGTCAGTGCTGCTCAGCAGGCAGCACTGGACTGGACTGGATTACAGCTGATACAAGGTGTGAAGGAACAAGGGGTGGCTGTGGGCATGCACTTGCTGCCGCTGCCAGTGTTTATCTGCATGGCAGCAGGGCATTTGGGCGTTGCCAGGAAGGCGTTTTTATGTAGATTCCTCCTCTTTCAGCACTGCATTGTGGTGCAAGCAAAAGAAGCAAATCCTGTCTGGCTTCCTCTCCGGCCTTTATTCACCTCCCGTGTAGCTGTGAGTGTGTGAGCCTGCAGGGCCCCATGGAATTGCCTAGAAGTAGGCTGAATCGCTGCAAGGGCTGAACAGCAGTATCGGGCAGGCTCGGGCAACGCGCGGCCCGTTCGGGTTATCGCTTCTCGGCCTTTTGGCTAAGATCAAGTGTAGTATCTGTTCTTATCAGTTTAATATCTGATACGTCCCCTATCTGGGGACCATATATTAAATGGATTTTTAGAACAGGGAGATGGAAATAGAGCTTGCTCTGTCCACTCCACGCATTGACCTGGTATTGCAGTATTTCCAGGAGCGGTGCACCCTTTCCTTATGTGTTGACTAAAAGCAGATTCCAAAAGTGTTTTTTTGTCTTTGCTATTGTTTCTGTCTTTCTGAAGGGATCTCCCCTTTTAATCCCATTATTTCAACACCTGTTGGACAATGCATGAGTGATAATGAGCTCATTGATTAAATGCAATTAATGAATAGATTGCCACCTCTTGTTGTGTGTCGTCTGTGTTTCTGTGTTTCCGGCATTTCACATTGGAACACCTCATTCACCTTCCTTGTCTTCTCTCCGCCCTCCCTTTTAGGTAAGTTAAAGAGCTGCACCTGAGCCAGCCACTGATTGATTGATTGATTGATTGATTGATTGATTGATTGATTGATTGATTGATTGATTGATTGATGCAGCACAACAGTCAAATAGTGGAGTGGAGTAGGGGAACAGCAAACAGCCAATAAAGCAGCCCGCCCGCTCGCCTGCCCGCCACAATGGACCTACCTGTGTACACTAGATGGATGTGATGGAATGTACTGTCGTCCCTACATTTCAAGAAGAAGTAAGAATTGCAGTTGCAACAAAGCCTTGCTTGCCTACAAAGAGAGCAGCAATTTGGATTTGTTACTATGTTACCTAGAAGAATAACAAACTGTGCAAGGATGGAGGTTGTAGGAGCAAGGAGAAGTTGTCTGTAAAGTTGGTGGATGCCTATTTTCCATTTTGCAGTCCCTTGTCTCCCTCTTGTGGCCTCCTGGAGGCAACTAGCTGTGCAAAAAAAAGACAGCCTGGCGGCCGGCTGTTGCAGTGTTGCCCTCTCAGGCAACACTGAGTGACTGACTGAGCCTCACCGTCTTATATAAAGTTCAGACGGAACTTTGCACGTGTCATAGTGGAGCCCTCAGGATTCCAGAGCCAGCTTTCTGACATCATAATGGGGCCTCAGAGATAAAAGCCTGGGCCCAGGCAGTGTTGGTCAGTGCTGCTCAGCAGGCAGCACTGGACTGGACTGGATTACAGCTGATACAAGGTGTGAAGGAACAAGGGGTGGCTGTGGGCATGCACTTGCTGCCGCTGCCAGTGTTTATCTGCATGGCAGCAGGGCATTTGGGCGTTGCCAGGAAGGCGTTTTTATGTAGATTCCTCCTCTTTCAGCACTGCATTGTGGTGCAAGCAAAAGAAGCAAATCCTGTCTGGCTTCCTCTCCGGCCTTTATTCACCTCCCGTGTAGCTGTGAGTGTGTGAGCCTGCAGGGCCCCATGGAATTGCCTAGAAGTAGGCTGAATCGCTGCAAGGGCTGAACAGCAGTATCGGGCAGGCTCGGGCAACGCGCGGCCCGTTCGGGTTATCGCTTCTCGGCCTTTTGGCTAAGATCAAGTGTAGTATCTGTTCTTATCAGTTTATTATCTGATACGTCCCCTGTCTGGGGACCATATATTAAATGGATTTTTAGAACAGGGAGATGGAAATAGAGCTTGCTCTGTCCACTCCACGCATTGACCTGGTATTGCAGTATTTCCAGGACCGGTGCACCCTTTCCTTATGTGTTGACTAAAAGCAGATTCCAAAAGTGTTTTTTGTCTTTGCTATTGTTTCTGTCTTTCTGAAGGGATCTCCCCTTTTAATCCCATTATTTCAACACCTGTTGGACAATGCATGAGTGATAATGAGCTCATTGATTAAATGCAATTAATGAATAGATTGCCACCTCTTGTTGTGTGTCGTCTGTGTTTCTGTGTTTCCGGCATTTCACATTGGAACACCTCATTCACCTTCCTTGTCTTCTCTCCGCCCTCCCTTTTAGGTAAGTTAAAGAGCTGCACCTGAGCCAGCCACTGATTGATTGATTGATTGATTGATTGATTGATTGATTGATTGATTGATGCAGCACAACAGTCAAATAGTGGAGTGGAGTAGGGGAACAGCAAACAGCCAATAAAGCAGCCCGCCCGCTCGCCTGCCCGCCACAATGGACCTACCTGTGTACACTAGATGGATGTGATGGAATGTACTGTCGTCCCTACATTTCAAGAAGAAGTAAGAATTGCAGTTGCAACAAAGCCTTGCTTGCCTACAAAGAGAGCAGCAATTTGGATTTGTTACTATGTAACCTAGAAGAATAACAAACTGTGCAAGGATGGAGGTTGTAGGAGCAAGGAGAAGTTGTCTGTAAAGTTGGTGGATGCCTATTTTCCATTTTGCAGTCCCTTGTCTCCCTCTTGTGGCCTCCTGGAGGCAACTAGCTGTGCAAAAAAAAGACAGCCTGGCGGCCGGCTGTTGCAGTGTTGCCCTCTCAGGCAACACTGAGTGACTGACTGAGCCTCACCGTCTTATATAAAGTTCAGACGGAACTTTGCACGTGTCATAGTGGAGCCCTCAGGATTCCAGAGCCAGCTTTCTGACATCATAATGGGGCCTCAGAGATAAAAGCCTGGGCCCAGGCAGTGTTGGTCAGTGCTGCTCAGCAGGCAGCACTGGACTGGACTGGATTACAGCTGATACAAGGTGTGAAGGAACAAGGGGTGGCTGTGGGCATGCACTTGCTGCCGCTGCCAGTGTTTATCTGCATGGCAGCAGGGCATTTGGGCGTTGCCAGGAAGGCGTTTTTATGTAGATTCCTCCTCTTTCAGCACTGCATTGTGGTGCAAGCAAAAGAAGCAAATCCTGTCTGGCTTCCTCTCCGGCCTTTATTCACCTCCCGTGTAGCTGTGAGTGTGTGAGCCTGCAGGGCCCCATGGAATTGCCTAGAAGTAGGCTGAATCGCTGCAAGGGCTGAACAGCAGTATCGGGCAGGCTCGGGCAACGCGCGGCCCGTTCGGGTTATCGCTTCTCGGCCTTTTGGCTAAGATCAAGTGTAGTATCTGTTCTTATCAGTTTAATATCTGATACGTCCCCTATCTGGGGACCATATATTAAATGGATTTTTAGAACAGGGAGATGGAAATAGAGCTTGCTCTGTCCACTCCACGCATTGACCTGGTATTGCAGTATTTCCAGGACCGGTGCACCCTTTCCTTATGTGTTGACTAAAAGCAGATTCCAAAAGTGTTTTTTGTCTTTGCTATTGTTTCTGTCTTTCTGAAGGGATCTCCCCTTTTAATCCCATTATTTCAACACCTGTTGGACAATGCATGAGTGATAATGAGCTCATTGATTAAATGCAATTAATGAATAGATTGCCACCTCTTGTTGTGTGTCGTCTGTGTTTCTGTGTTTCCGGCATTTCACATTGGAACACCTCATTCACCTTCCTTGTCTTCTCTCCGCCCTCCCTTTTAGGTAAGTTAAAGAGCTGCACCTGAGCCAGCCACTGATTGATTGATTGATTGATTGATTGATTGATTGATTGATTGATTGATGCAGCACAACAGTCAAATAGTGGAGTGGAGTAGGGGAACAGCAAACAGCCAATAAAGCAGCCCGCCCGCTCGCCTGCCCGCCACAATGGACCTACCTGTGTACACTAGATGGATGTGATGGAATGTACTGTCGTCCCTACATTTCAAGAAGAAGTAAGAATTGCAGTTGCAACAAAGCCTTGCTTGCCTACAAAGAGAGCAGCAATTTGGATTTGTTACTATGTTACCTAGAAGAATAACAAACTGTGCAAGGATGGAGGTTGTAGGAGCAAGGAGAAGTTGTCTGTAAAGTTGGTGGATGCCTATTTTCCATTTTGCAGTCCCTTGTCTCCCTCTTGTGGCCTCCTGGAGGCAACTAGCTGTGCAAAAAAAAGACAGCCTGGCGGCCGGCTGTTGCAGTGTTGCCCTCTCAGGCAACACTGAGTGACTGACTGAGCCTCACCGTCTTATATAAAGTTCAGACGGAACTTTGCACGTGTCATAGTGGAGCCCTCAGGATTCCAGAGCCAGCTTTCTGACATCATAATGGGGCCTCAGAGATAAAAGCCTGGGCCCAGGCAGTGTTGGTCAGTGCTGCTCAGCAGGCAGCACTGGACTGGACTGGATTACAGCTGATACAAGGTGTGAAGGAACAAGGGGTGGCTGTGGGCATGCACTTGCTGCCGCTGCCAGTGTTTATCTGCATGGCAGCAGGGCATTTGGGCGTTGCCAGGAAGGCGTTTTTATGTAGATTCCTCCTCTTTCAGCACTGCATTGTGGTGCAAGCAAAAGAAGCAAATCCTGTCTGGCTTCCTCTCCGGCCTTTATTCACCTCCCGTGTAGCTGTGAGTGTGTGAGCCTGCAGGGCCCCATGGAATTGCCTAGAAGTAGGCTGAATCGCTGCAAGGGCTGAACAGCAGTATCGGGCAGGCTCGGGCAACGCGCGGCCCGTTCGGGTTATCGCTTCTCGGCCTTTTGGCTAAGATCAAGTGTAGTATCTGTTCTTATCAGTTTAATATCTGATACGTCCCCTATCTGGGGACCATATATTAAATGGATTTTTAGAACAGGGAGATGGAAATAGAGCTTGCTCTGTCCACTCCACGCATTGACCTGGTATTGCAGTATTTCCAGGACCGGTGCACCCTTTCCTTATGTGTTGACTAAAAGCAGATTCCAAAAGTGTTTTTTGTCTTTGCTATTGTTTCTGTCTTTCTGAAGGGATCTCCCCTTTTAATCCCATTATTTCAACACCTGTTGGACAATGCATGAGTGATAATGAGCTCATTGATTAAATGCAATTAATGAATAGATTGCCACCTCTTGTTGTGTGTCGTCTGTGTTTCTGTGTTTCCGGCATTTCACATTGGAACACCTCATTCACCTTCCTTGTCTTCTCTCCGCCCTCCCTTTTAGGTAAGTTAAAGAGCTGCACCTGAGCCAGCCACTGATTGATTGATTGATTGATTGATTGATGCAGCACAACAGTCAAATAGTGGAGTGGAGTAGGGGAACAGCAAACAGCCAATAAAGCAGCCCGCCCGCTCGCCTGCCCGCCACAATGGACCTACCTGTGTACACTAGATGGATGTGATGGAATGTACTGTCGTCCCTACATTTCAAGAAGAAGTAAGAATTGCAGTTGCAACAAAGCCTTGCTTGCCTACAAAGAGAGCAGCAATTTGGATTTGTTACTATGTTACCTAGAAGAATAACAAACTGTGCAAGGATGGAGGTTGTAGGAGCAAGGAGAAGTTGTCTGTAAAGTTGGTGGATGCCTATTTTCCATTTTGCAGTCCCTTGTCTCCCTCTTGTGGCCTCCTGGAGGCAACTAGCTGTGCAAAAAAAAGACAGCCTGGCGGCCGGCTGTTGCAGTGTTGCCCTCTCAGGCAACACTGAGTGACTGACTGAGCCTCACCTTCTTATATAAAGTTCAGACGGAACTTTGCACGTGTCATAGTGGAGCCCTCAGGATTCCAGAGCCAGCTTTCTGACATCATAATGGGGCCTCAGAGATAAAAGCCTGGGCCCAGGCAGTGTTGGTCAGTGCTGCTCAGCAGGCAGCACTGGACTGGACTGGATTACAGCTGATACAAGGTGTGAAGGAACAAGGGGTGGCTGTGGGCATGCACTTGCTGCCGCTGCCAGTGTTTATCTGCATGGCAGCAGGGCATTTGGGCGTTGCCAGGAAGGCGTTTTTATGTAGATTCCTCCTCTTTCAGCACTGCATTGTGGTGCAAGCAAAAGAAGCAAATCCTGTCTGGCTTCCTCTCCGGCCTTTATTCACCTCCCGTGTAGCTGTGAGTGTGTGAGCCTGCAGGGCCCCATGGAATTGCCTAGAAGTAGGCTGAATCGCTGCAAGGGCTGAACAGCAGTATCGGGCAGGCTCGGGCAACGCGCGGCCCGTTCGGGTTATCGCTTCTCGGCCTTTTGGCTAAGATCAAGTGTAGTATCTGTTCTTATCAGTTTAATATCTGATACGTCCCCTATCTGGGGACCATATATTAAATGGATTTTTAGAACAGGGAGATGGAAATAGAGCTTGCTCTGTCCACTCCACGCATTGACCTGGTATTGCAGTATTTCCAGGACCGGTGCACCCTTTCCTTATGTGTTGACTAAAAGCAGATTCCAAAAGTGTTTTTTGTCTTTGCTATTGTTTCTGTCTTTCTGAAGGGATCTCCCCTTTTAATCCCATTATTTCAACACCTGTTGGACAATGCATGAGTGATAATGAGCTCATTGATTAAATGCAATTAATGAATAGATTGCCACCTCTTGTTGTGTGTCGTCTGTGTTTCTGTGTTTCCGGCATTTCACATTGGAACACCTCATTCACCTTCCTTGTCTTCTCTCCGCCCTCCCTTTTAGGTAAGTTAAAGAGCTGCACCTGAGCCAGCCACTGATTGATTGATTGATTGATTGATTGATTGATTGATTGATGCAGCACAACAGTCAAATAGTGGAGTGGAGTAGGGGAACAGCAAACAGCCAATAAAGCAGCCCGCCCGCTCGCCTGCCCGCCACAATGGACCTACCTGTGTACACTAGATGGATGTGATGGAATGTACTGTCGTCCCTACATTTCAAGAAGAAGTAAGAATTGCAGTTGCAACAAAGCCTTGCTTGCCTACAAAGAGAGCAGCAATTTGGATTTGTTACTATGTTACCTAGAAGAATAACAAACTGTGCAAGGATGGAGGTTGTAGGAGCAAGGAGAAGTTGTCTGTAAAGTTGGTGGATGCCTATTTTCCATTTTGCAGTCCCTTGTCTCCCTCTTGTGGCCTCCTGGAGGCAACTAGCTGTGCAAAAAAAAGACAGCCTGGCGGCCGGCTGTTGCAGTGTTGCCCTCTCAGGCAACACTGAGTGACTGACTGAGCCTCACCGTCTTATATAAAGTTCAGACGGAACTTTGCACGTGTCATAGTGGAGCCCTCAGGATTCCAGAGCCAGCTTTCTGACATCATAATGGGGCCTCAGAGATAAAAGCCTGGGCCCAGGCAGTGTTGGTCAGTGCTGCTCAGCAGGCAGCACTGGACTGGACTGGATTACAGCTGATACAAGGTGTGAAGGAACAAGGGGTGGCTGTGGGCATGCACTTGCTGCCGCTGCCAGTGTTTATCTGCATGGCAGCAGGGCATTTGGGCGTTGCCAGGAAGGCGTTTTTATGTAGATTCCTCCTCTTTCAGCACTGCATTGTGGTGCAAGCAAAAGAAGCAAATCCTGTCTGGCTTCCTCTCCGGCCTTTATTCACCTCCCGTGTAGCTGTGAGTGTGTGAGCCTGCAGGGCCCCATGGAATTGCCTAGAAGTAGGCTGAATCGCTGCAAGGGCTGAACAGCAGTATCGGGCAGGCTCGGGCAACGCGCGGCCCGTTCGGGTTATCGCTTCTCGGCCTTTTGGCTAAGATCAAGTGTAGTATCTGTTCTTATCAGTTTAATATCTGATACGTCCCCTATCTGGGGACCATATATTAAATGGATTTTTAGAACAGGGAGATGGAAATAGAGCTTGCTCTGTCCACTCCACGCATTGACCTGGTATTGCAGTATTTCCAGGACCGGTGCACCCTTTCCTTATGTGTTGACTAAAAGCAGATTCCAAAAGTGTTTTTTGTCTTTGCTATTGTTTCTGTCTTTCTGAAGGGATCTCCCCTTTTAATCCCATTATTTCAACACCTGTTGGACAATGCATGAGTGATAATGAGCTCATTGATTAAATGCAATTAATGAATAGATTGCCACCTCTTGTTGTGTGTCGTCTGTGTTTCTGTGTTTCCGGCATTTCACATTGGAACAGCTCATTCACCTTCCTTGTCTTCTCTCCGCCCTCCCTTTTAGGTAAGTTAAAGAGCTGCACCTGAGCCAGCCACTGATTGATTGATTGATTGATTGATTGATTGATTGATTGATTGATTGATTGATTGATGCAGCACAACAGTCAAATAGTGGAGTGGAGTAGGGGAACAGCAAACAGCCAATAAAGCAGCCCGCCCGCTCGCCTGCCCGCCACAATGGACCTACCTGTGTACACTAGATGGATGTGATGGAATGTACTATCGTCCCTACATTTCAAGAAGAAGTAAGAATTGCAGTTGCAACAAAGCCTTGCTTGCCTACAAAGAGAGCAGCAATTTGGATTTGTTACTATGTTACCTAGAAGAATAACAAACTGTGCAAGGATGGAGGTTGTAGGAGCAAGGAGAAGTTGTCTGTAAAGTTGGTGGATGCCTATTTTCCATTTTGCAGTCCCTTGTCTCCCTCTTGTGGCCTCCTGGAGGCAACTAGCTGTGCAAAAAAAAGACAGCCTGGCGGCCGGCTGTTGCAGTGTTGCCCTCTCAGGCAACACTGAGTGACTGACTGAGCCTCACCGTCTTATATAAAGTTCAGACGGAACTTTGCACGTGTCATAGTGGAGCCCTCAGGATTCCAGAGCCAGCTTTCTGACATCATAATGGGGCCTCAGAGATAAAAGCCTGGGCCCAGGCAGTGTTGGTCAGTGCTGCTCAGCAGGCAGCACTGGACTGGACTGGATTACAGCTGATACAAGGTGTGAAGGAACAAGGGGTGGCTGTGGGCATGCACTTGCTGCCGCTGCCAGTGTTTATCTGCATGGCAGCAGGGCATTTGGGCGTTGCCAGGAAGGCGTTTTTATGTAGATTCCTCCTCTTTCAGCACTGCATTGTGGTGCAAGCAAAAGAAGCAAATCCTGTCTGGCTTCCTCTCCGGCCTTTATTCACCTCCCGTGTAGCTGTGAGTGTGTGAGCCTGCAGGGCCCCATGGAATTGCCTAGAAGTAGGCTGAATCGCTGCAAGGGCTGAACAGCAGTATCGGGCAGGCTCGGGCAACGCGCGGGCCGTTCGGGTTATCGCTTCTCGGCCTTTTGGCTAAGATCAAGTGTAGTATCTGTTCTTATCAGTTTAATATCTGATACGTCCCCTATCTGGGGACCATATATTAAATGGATTTTTAGAACAGGGAGATGGAAATAGAGCTTGCTCTGTCCACTCCACGCATTGACCTGGTATTGCAGTATTTCCAGGACCGGTGCACCCTTTCCTTATGTGTTGACTAAAAGCAGATTCCAAAAGTGTTTTTTGTCTTTGCTATTGTTTCTGTCTTTCTGAAGGGATCTCCCCTTTTAATCCCATTATTTCAACACCTGTTGGACAATGCATGAGTGATAATGAGCTCATTGATTAAATGCAATTAATGAATAGATTGCCACCTCTTGTTGTGTGTCGTCTGTGTTTCTGTGTTTCCGGCATTTCACATTGGAACACCTCATTCACCTTCCTTGTCTTCTCTCCGCCCTCCCTTTTAGGTAAGTTAAAGAGCTGCACCTGAGCCAGCCACTGATTGATTGATTGATTGATTGATTGATTGATTGATTGATTGATTGATGCAGCACAACAGTCAAATAGTGGAGTGGAGTAGGGGAACAGCAAACAGCCAATAAAGCAGCCCGCCCGCTCGCCTGCCCGCCAAAATGGACCTACCTGTGTACACTAGATGGATGTGATGGAATGTACTGTCGTCCCTACATTTCAAGAAGAAGTAAGAATTGCAGTTGCAACAAAGCCTTGCTTGCCTACAAAGAGAGCAGCAATTTGGATTTGTTACTATGTTACCTAGAAGAATAACAAACTGTGCAAGGATGGAGGTTGTAGGAGCAAGGAGAAGTTGTCTGTAAAGTTGGTGGATGCCTATTTTCCATTTTGCAGTCCCTTGTCTCCCTCTTGTGGCCTCCTGGAGGCAACTAGCTGTGCAAAAAAAAGACAGCCTGGCGGCCGGCTGTTGCAGTGTTGCCCTCTCAGGCAACACTGAGTGACTGACTGAGCCTCACCGTCTTATATAAAGTTCAGACGGAACTTTGCACGTGTCATAGTGGAGCCCTCAGGATTCCAGAGCCAGCTTTCTGACATCATAATGGGGCCTCAGAGATAAAAGCCTGGGCCCAGGCAGTGTTGGTCAGTGCTGCTCAGCAGGCAGCACTGGACTGGACTGGATTACAGCTGATACAAGGTGTGAAGGAACAAGGGGTGGCTGTGGGCATGCACTTGCTGCCGCTGCCAGTGTTTATCTGCATGGCAGCAGGGCATTTGGGCGTTGCCAGGAAGGCGTTTTTATGTAGATTCCTCCTCTTTCAGCACTGCATTGTGGTGCAAGCAAAAGAAGCAAATCCTGTCTGGCTTCCTCTCCGGCCTTTATTCACCTCCCGTGTAGCTGTGAGTGTGTGAGCCTGCAGGGCCCCATGGAATTGCCTAGAAGTAGGCTGAATCGCTGCAAGGGCTGAACAGCAGTATCGGGCAGGCTCGGGCAACGCGCGGCCCGTTCGGGTTATCGCTTCTCGGCCTTTTGGCTAAGATCAAGTGTAGTATCTGTTCTTATCAGTTTAATATCTGATACGTCCCCTATCTGGGGACCATATATTAAATGGATTTTTAGAACAGGGAGATGGAAATAGAGCTTGCTCTGTCCACTCCACGCATTGACCTGGTATTGCAGTATTTCCAGGACCGGTGCACCCTTTCCTTATGTGTTGACTAAAAGCAGATTCCAAAAGTGTTTTTTGTCTTTGCTATTGTTTCTGTCTTTCTGAAGGGATCTCCCCTTTTAATCCCATTATTTCAACACCTGTTGGACAATGCATGAGTGATAATGAGCTCATTGATTAAATGCAATTAATGAATAGATTGCCACCTCTTGTTGTGTGTCGTCTGTGTTTCTGTGTTTCCGGCATTTCACATTGGAACACCTCATTCACCTTCCTTGTCTTCTCTCCGCCCTCCCTTTTAGGTAAGTTAAAGAGCTGCACCTGAGCCAGCCACTGATTGATTGATTGATTGATTGATTGATTGATTGATTGATTGATTGATGCAGCACAACAGTCAAATAGTGGAGTGGAGTAGGGGAACAGCAAACAGCCAATAAAGCAGCCCGCCCGCTCGCCTGCCCGCCACAATGGACCTACCTGTGTACACTAGATGGATGTGATGGAATGTACTGTCGTCCCTACATTTCAAGAAGAAGTAAGAATTGCAGTTGCAACAAAGCCTTGCTTGCCTACAAAGAGAGCAGCAATTTGGATTTGTTACTATGTTACCTAGAAGAATAACAAACTGTGCAAGGATGGAGGTTGTAGGAGCAAGGAGAAGTTGTCTGTAAAGTTGGTGGATGCCTATTTTCCATTTTGCAGTCCCTTGTCTCCCTCTTGTGGCCTCCTGGAGGCAACTAGCTGTGCAAAAAAAAGACAGCCTGGCGGCCGGCTGTTGCAGTGTTGCCCTCTCAGGCAACACTGAGTGACTGACTGAGCCTCACCGTCTTATATAAAGTTCAGACGGAACTTTGCACGTGTCATAGTGGAGCCCTCAGGATTCCAGAGCCAGCTTTCTGACATCATAATGGGGCCTCAGAGATAAAAGCCTGGGCCCAGGCAGTGTTGGTCAGTGCTGCTCAGCAGGCAGCACTGGACTGGACTGGATTACAGCTGATACAAGGTGTGAAGGAACAAGGGGTGGCTGTGGGCATGCACTTGCTGCCGCTGCCAGTGATTATCTGCATGGCAGCAGGGCATTTGGGCGTTGCCAGGAAGGCGTTTTTATGTAGATTCCTCCTCTTTCAGCACTGCATTGTGGTGCAAGCAAAAGAAGCAAATCCTGTCTGGCTTCCTCTCCGGCCTTTATTCACCTCCCGTGTAGCTGTGAGTGTGTGAGCCTGCAGGGCCCCATGGAATTGCCTAGAAGTAGGCTGAATCGCTGCAAGGGCTGAACAGCAGTATCGGGCAGGCTCGGGCAACGCGCGGCCCGTTCGGGTTATCGCTTCTCGGCCTTTTGGCTAAGATCAAGTGTAGTATCTGTTCTTATCAGTTTAATATCTGATACGTCCCCTATCTGGGGACCATATATTAAATGGATTTTTAGAACAGGGAGATGGAAATAGAGCTTGCTCTGTCCACTCCACGCATTGACCTGGTATTGCAGTATTTCCAGGACCGGTGCACCCTTTCCTTATGTGTTGACTAAAAGCAGATTCCAAAAGTGTTTTTTGTCTTTGCTATTGTTTCTGTCTTTCTGAAGGGATCTCCCCTTTTAATCCCATTATTTCAACACCTGTTGGACAATGCATGAGTGATAATGAGCTCATTGATTAAATGCAATTAATGAATAGATTGCCACCTCTTGTTGTGTGTCGTCTGTGTTTCTGTGTTTCCGGCATTTCACATTGGAACACCTCATTCACCTTCCTTGTCTTCTCTCCGCCCTCCCTTTTAGGTAAGTTAAAGAGCTGCACCTGAGCCAGCCACTGATTGATTGATTGATTGATTGATTGATTGATTGATTGATTGATTGATGCAGCACAACAGTCAAATAGTGGAGTGGAGTAGGGGAACAGCAAACAGCCAATAAAGCAGCCCGCCCGCTCGCCTGCCCGCCACAATGGACCTACCTGTGTACACTAGATGGATGTGATGGAATGTACTGTCGTCCCTACATTTCAAGAAGAAGTAAGAATTGCAGTTGCAACAAAGCCTTGCTTGCCTACAAAGAGAGCAGCAATTTGGATTTGTTACTATGTTACCTAGAAGAATAACAAACTGTGCAAGGATGGAGGTTGTAGGAGCAAGGAGAAGTTGTCTGTAAAGTTGGTGGATGCCTATTTTCCATTTTGCAGTCCCTTGTCTCCCTCTTGTGGCCTCCTGGAGGCAACTAGCTGTGCAAAAAAAAGACAGCCTGGCGGCCGGCTGTTGCAGTGTTGCCCTCTCAGGCAACACTGAGTGACTGACTGAGCCTCACCGTCTTATATAAAGTTCAGACGGAACTTTGCACGTGTCATAGTGGAGCCCTCAGGATTCCAGAGCCAGCTTTCTGACATCATAATGGGGCCTCAGAGATAAAAGCCTGGGCCCAGGCAGTGTTGGTCAGTGCTGCTCAGCAGGCAGCACTGGACTGGACTGGATTACAGCTGATACAAGGTGTGAAGGAACAAGGGGTGGCTGTGGGCATGCACTTGCTGCCGCTGCCAGTGTTTATCTGCATGGCAGCAGGGCATTTGGGCGTTGCCAGGAAGGCGTTTTTATGTAGATTCCTCCTCTTTCAGCACTGCATTGTGGTGCAAGCAAAAGAAGCAAATCCTGTCTGGCTTCCTCTCCGGCCTTTATTCACCTCCCGTGTAGCTGTGAGTGTGTGAGCCTGCAGGGCCCCATGGAATTGCCTAGAAGTAGGCTGAATCGCTGCAAGGGCTGAACAGCAGTATCGGGCAGGCTCGGGCAACGCGCGGCCCGTTCGGGTTATCGCTTCTCGGCCTTTTGGCTAAGATCAAGTGTAGTATCTGTTCTTATCAGTTTAATATCTGATACGTCCCCTATCTGGGGACCATATATTAAATGGATTTTTAGAACAGGGAGATGGAAATAGAGCTTGCTCTGTCCACTCCACGCATTGACCTGGTATTGCAGTATTTCCAGGACCGGTGCACCCTTTCCTTATGTGTTGACTAAAAGCAGATTCCAAAAGTGTTTTTTGTCTTTGCTATTGTTTCTGTCTTTCTGAAGGGATCTCCCCTTTTAATCCCATTATTTCAACACCTGTTGGACAATGCATGAGTGATAATGAGCTCATTGATTAAATGCAATTAATGAATAGATTGCCACCTCTTGTTGTGTGTCGTCTGTGTTTCTGTGTTTCCGGCATTTCACATTGGAACACCTCATTCACCTTCCTTGTCTTCTCTCCGCCCTCCCTTTTAGGTAAGTTAAAGAGCTGCACCTGAGCCAGCCACTGATTGATTGATTGATTGATTGATTGATTGATTGATTGATTGATTGATTGATTGATTGATGCAGCACAACAGTCAAATAGTGGAGTGGAGTAGGGGAACAGCAAACAGCCAATAAAGCAGCCCGCCCGCTCGCCTGCCCGCCACAATGGACCTACCTGTGTACACTAGATGGATGTGATGGAATGTACTGTCGTCCCTACATTTCAAGAAGAAGTAAGAATTGCAGTTGCAACAAAGCCTTGCTTGCCTACAAAGAGAGCAGCAATTTGGATTTGTTACTATGTTACCTAGAAGAATAACAAACTGTGCAAGGATGGAGGTTGTAGGAGCAAGGAGAAGTTGTCTGTAAAGTTGGTGGATGCCTATTTTCCATTTTGCAGTCCCTTGTCTCCCTCTTGTGGCCTCCTGGAGGCAACTAGCTGTGCAAAAAAAAGACAGCCTGGCGGCCGGCTGTTGCAGTGTTGCCCTCTCAGGCAACACTGAGTGACTGACTGAGCCTCACCGTCTTATATAAAGTTCAGACGGAACTTTGCACGTGTCATAGTGGAGCCCTCAGGATTCCAGAGCCAGCTTTCTGACATCATAATGGGGCCTCAGAGATAAAAGCCTGGGCCCAGGCAGTGTTGGTCAGTGCTGCTCAGCAGGCAGCACTGGACTGGACTGGATTACAGCTGATACAAGGTGTGAAGGAACAAGGGGTGGCTGTGGGCATGCACTTGCTGCCACTGCCAGTGTTTATCTGCATGGCAGCAGGGCATTTGGGCGTTGCCAGGAAGGCGTTTTTATGTAGATTCCTCCTCTTTCAGCACTGCATTGTGGTGCAAGCAAAAGAAGCAAATCCTGTCTGGCTTCCTCTCCGGCCTTTATTCACCTCCCGTGTAGCTGTGAGTGTGTGAGCCTGCAGGGCCCCATGGAATTGCCTAGAAGTAGGCTGAATCGCTGCAAGGGCTGAACAGCAGTATCGGGCAGGCTCGGGCAACGCGCGGCCCGTTCGGGTTATCGCTTCTCGGCCTTTTGGCTAAGATCAAGTGTAGTATCTGTTCTTATCAGTTTAATATCTGATACGTCCCCTATCTGGGGACCATATATTAAATGGATTTTTAGAACAGGGAGATGGAAATAGAGCTTGCTCTGTCCACTCCACGCATTGACCTGGTATTGCAGTATTTCCAGGACCGGTGCACCCTTTCCTTATGTGTTGACTAAAAGCAGATTCCAAAAGTGTTTTTTGTCTTTGCTATTGTTTCTGTCTTTCTGAAGGGATCTCCCCTTTTAATCCCATTATTTCAACACCTGTTGGACAATGCATGAGTGATAATGAGCTCATTGATTAAATGCAATTAATGAATAGATTGCCACCTCTTGTTGTGTGTCGTCTGTGTTTCTGTGTTTCCGGCATTTCACATTGGAACACCTCATTCACCTTCCTTGTCTTCTCTCCGCCCTCCCTTTTAGGTAAGTTAAAGAGCTGCACCTGAGCCAGCCACTGATTGATTGATTGATTGATTGATTGATTGATTGATTGATTGATTGATTGATTGATGCAGCACAACAGTCAAATAGTGGAGTGGAGTAGGGGAACAGCAAACAGCCAATAAAGCAGCCCGCCCGCTCGCCTGCCCGCCACAATGGACCTACCTGTGTACACTAGATGGATGTGATGGAATGTACTGTCGTCCCTACATTTCAAGAAGAAGTAAGAATTGCAGTTGCAACAAAGCCTTGCTTGCCTACAAAGAGAGCAGCAATTTGGATTTGTTACTATGTTACCTAGAAGAATAACAAACTGTGCAAGGATGGAGGTTGTAGGAGCAAGGAGAAGTTGTCTGTAAAGTTGGTGGATGCCTATTTTCCATTTTGCAGTCCCTTGTCTCCCTCTTGTGGCCTCCTGGAGGCAACTAGCTGTGCAAAAAAAAGACAGCCTGGCGGCCGGCTGTTGCAGTGTTGCCCTCTCAGGCAACACTGAGTGACTGACTGAGCCTCACCGTCTTATATAAAGTTCAGACGGAACTTTGCACGTGTCATAGTGGAGCCCTCAGGATTCCAGAGCCAGCTTTCTGACATCATAATGGGGCCTCAGAGATAAAAGCCTGGGCCCAGGCAGTGTTGGTCAGTGCTGCTCAGCAGGCAGCACTGGACTGGACTGGATTACAGCTGATACAAGGTGTGAAGGAACAAGGGGTGGCTGTGGGCATGCACTTGCTGCCGCTGCCAGTGTTTATCTGCATGGCAGCAGGGCATTTGGGCGTTGCCAGGAAGGCGTTTTTATGTAGATTCCTCCTCTTTCAGCACTGCATTGTGGTGCAAGCAAAAGAAGCAAATCCTGTCTGGCTTCCTCTCCGGCCTTTATTCACCTCCCGTGTAGCTGTGAGTGTGTGAGCCTGCAGGGCCCCATGGAATTGCCTAGAAGTAGGCTGAATCGCTGCAAGGGCTGAACAGCAGTATCGGGCAGGCTCGGGCAACGCGCGGCCCGTTCGGGTTATCGCTTCTCGGCCTTTTGGCTAAGATCAAGTGTAGTATCTGTTCTTATCAGTTTAATATCTGATACGTCCCCTATCTGGGGACCATATATTAAATGGATTTTTAGAACAGGGAGATGGAAATAGAGCTTGCTCTGTCCACTCCACGCATTGACCTGGTATTGCAGTATTTCCAGGACCGGTGCACCCTTTCCTTATGTGTTGACTAAAAGCAGATTCCAAAAGTGTTTTTTGTCTTTGCTATTGTTTCTGTCTTTCTGAAGGGATCTCCCCTTTTAATCCCATTATTTCAACACCTGTTGGACAATGCATGAGTGATAATGAGCTCATTGATTAAATGCAATTAATGAATAGATTGCCACCTCTTGTTGTGTGTCGTCTGTGTTTCTGTGTTTCCGGCATTTCACATTGGAACACCTCATTCACCTTCCTTGTCTTCTCTCCGCCCTCCCTTTTAGGTAAGTTAAAGAGCTGCACCTGAGCCAGCCACTGATTGATTGATTGATTGATTGATTGATTGATTGATTGATTGATTGATTGATTGATGCAGCACAACAGTCAAATAGTGGAGTGGAGTAGGGGAACAGCAAACAAAGCAGCCCGCCCGCTCGCCTGCCCGCCACAATGGACCTACCTGTGTACACTAGATGGATGTGATGGAATGTACTGTCGTCCCTACATTTCAAGAAGAAGTAAGAATTGCAGTTGCAACAAAGCCTTGCTTGCCTACAAAGAGAGCAGCAATTTGGATTTGTTACTATGTTACCACCTAGAAGAATAACAAACTGTGCAAGGATGGAGGTTGTAGGAGCAAGGAGAAGTTGTCTGTAAAGTTGGTGGATGCCTATTTTCCATTTTGCAGTCCCTTGTCTCCCTCTTGTGGCCTCCTGGAGGCAACTAGCTGTGCAAAAAAAAGACAGCCTGGCGGCCGGCTGTTGCAGTGTTGCCCTCTCAGGCAACACTGAGTGACTGACTGAGCCTCACCGTCTTATATAAAGTTCAGACGGAACTTTGCACGTGTCATAGTGGAGCCCTCAGGATTCCAGAGCCAGCTTTCTGACATCATAATGGGGCCTCAGAGATAAAAGCCTGGGCCCAGGCAGTGTTGGTCAGTGCTGCTCAGCAGGCAGCACTGGACTGGACTGGATTACAGCTGATACAAGGTGTGAAGGAACAAGGGGTGGCTGTGGGCATGCACTTGCTGCCGCTGCCAGTGTTTATCTGCATGGCAGCAGGGCATTTGGGCGTTGCCAGGAAGGCGTTTTTATGTAGATTCCTCCTCTTTCAGCACTGCATTGTGGTGCAAGCAAAAGAAGCAAATCCTGTCTGGCTTCCTCTCCGGCCTTTATTCACCTCCCGTGTAGCTGTGAGTGTGTGAGCCTGCAGGGCCCCATGGAATTGCCTAGAAGTAGGCTGAATCGCTGCAAGGGCTGAACAGCAGTATCGGGCAGGCTCGGGCAACGCGCGGCCCGTTCGGGTTATCGCTTCTCGGCCTTTTGGCTAAGATCAAGTGTAGTATCTGTTCTTATCAGTTTAATATCTGATACGTCCCCTATCTGGGGACCATATATTAAATGGATTTTTAGAACAGGGAGATGGAAATAGAGCTTGCTCTGTCCACTCCACGCATTGACCTGGTATTGCAGTATTTCCAGGACCGGTGCACCCTTTCCTTATGTGTTGACTAAAAGCAGATTCCAAAAGTGTTTTTTGTCTTTGCTATTGTTTCTGTCTTTCTGAAGGGATCTCCCCTTTTAATCCCATTATTTCAACACCTGTTGGACAATGCATGAGTGATAATGAGCTCATTGATTAAATGCAATTAATGAATAGATTGCCACCTCTTGTTGTGTGTCGTCTGTGTTTCTGTGTTTCCGGCATTTCACATTGGAACACCTCATTCACCTTCCTTGTCTTCTCTCCGCCCTCCCTTTTAGGTAAGTTAAAGAGCTGCACCTGAGCCAGCCACTGATTGATTGATTGATTGATTGATTGATTGATTGATTGATTGATTGATTGATTGATGCAGCACAACAGTCAAATAGTGGAGTGGAGTAGGGGAACAGCAAACAGCCAATAAAGCAGCCCGCCCGCTCGCCTGCCCGCCACAATGGACCTACCTGTGTACACTAGATGGATGTGATGGAATGTACTGTCGTCCCTACATTTCAAGAAGAAGTAAGAATTGCAGTTGCAACAAAGCCTTGCTTGCCTACAAAGAGAGCAGCAATTTGGATTTGTTACTATGTTACCTAGAAGAATAACAAACTGTGCAAGGATGGAGGTTGTAGGAGCAAGGAGAAGTTGTCTGTAAAGTTGGTGGATGCCTATTTTCCATTTTGCAGTCCCTTGTCTCCCTCTTGTGGCCTCCTGGAGGCAACTAGCTGTGCAAAAAAAAGACAGCCTGGCGGCCGGCTGTTGCAGTGTTGCCCTCTCAGGCAACACTGAGTGACTGACTGAGCCTCACCGTCTTATATAAAGTTCAGACGGAACTTTGCACGTGTCATAGTGGAGCCCTCAGGATTCCAGAGCCAGCTTTCTGACATCATAATGGGGCCTCAGAGATAAAAGCCTGGGCCCAGGCAGTGTTGGTCAGTGCTGCTCAGCAGGCAGCACTGGACTGGACTGGATTACAGCTGATACAAGGTGTGAAGGAACAAGGGGTGGCTGTGGGCATGCACTTGCTGCCGCTGCCAGTGTTTATCTGCATGGCAGCAGGGCATTTGGGCGTTGCCAGGAAGGCGTTTTTATGTAGATTCCTCCTCTTTCAGCACTGCATTGTGGTGCAAGCAAAAGAAGCAAATCCTGTCTGGCTTCCTCTCCGGCCTTTATTCACCTCCCGTGTAGCTGTGAGTGTGTGAGCCTGCAGGGCCCCATGGAATTGCCTAGAAGTAGGCTGAATCGCTGCAAGGGCTGAACAGCAGTATCGGGCAGGCTCGGGCAACGCGCGGCCCGTTCGGGTTATCGCTTCTCGGCCTTTTGGCTAAGATCAAGTGTAGTATCTGTTCTTATCAGTTTAATATCTGATACGTCCCCTATCTGGGGACCATATATTAAATGGATTTTTAGAACAGGGAGATGGAAATAGAGCTTGCTCTGTCCACTCCACGCATTGACCTGGTATTGCAGTATTTCCAGGACCGGTGCACCCTTTCCTTATGTGTTGACTAAAAGCAGATTCCAAAAGTGTTTTTTGTCTTTGCTATTGTTTCTGTCTTTCTGAAGGGATCTCCCCTTTTAATCCCATTATTTCAACACCTGTTGGACAATGCATGAGTGATAATGAGCTCATTGATTAAATGCAATTAATGAATAGATTGCCACCTCTTGTTGTGTGTCGTCTGTGTTTCTGTGTTTCCGGCATTTCACATTGGAACACCTCATTCACCTTCCTTGTCTTCTCTCCGCCCTCCCTTTTAGGTAAGTTAAAGAGCTGCACCTGAGCCAGCCACTGATTGATTGATTGATTGATTGATTGATTGATTGATTGATTGATTGATTGATTGATGCAGCACAACAGTCAAATAGTGGAGTGGAGTAGGGGAACAGCAAACAGCCAATAAAGCAGCCCGCCCGCTCGCCTGCCCGCCACAATGGACCTACCTGTGTACACTAGATGGATGTGATGGAATGTACTGTCGTCCCTACATTTCAAGAAGAAGTAAGAATTGCAGTTGCAACAAAGCCTTGCTTGCCTACAAAGAGAGCAGCAATTTGGATTTGTTACTATGTTACCTAGAAGAATAACAAACTGTGCAAGGATGGAGGTTGTAGGAGCAAGGAGAAGTTGTCTGTAAAGTTGGTGGATGCCTATTTTCCATTTTGCAGTCCCTTGTCTCCCTCTTGTGGCCTCCTGGAGGCAACTAGCTGTGCAAAAAAAAGACAGCCTGGCGGCCGGCTGTTGCAGTGTTGCCCTCTCAGGCAACACTGAGTGACTGACTGAGCCTCACCGTCTTATATAAAGTTCAGACGGAACTTTGCACGTGTCATAGTGGAGCCCTCAGGATTCCAGAGCCAGCTTTCTGACATCATAATGGGGCCTCAGAGATAAAAGCCTGGGCCCAGGCAGTGTTGGTCAGTGCTGCTCAGCAGGCAGCACTGGACTGGACTGGATTACAGCTGATACAAGGTGTGAAGGAACAAGGGGTGGCTGTGGGCATGCACTTGCTGCCGCTGCCAGTGTTTATCTGCATGGCAGCAGGGCATTTGGGCGTTGCCAGGAAGGCGTTTTTATGTAGATTCCTCCTCTTTCAGCACTGCATTGTGGTGCAAGCAAAAGAAGCAAATCCTGTCTGGCTTCCTCTCCGGCCTTTATTCACCTCCCGTGTAGCTGTGAGTGTGTGAGCCTGCAGGGCCCCATGGAATTGCCTAGAAGTAGGCTGAATCGCTGCAAGGGCTGAACAGCAGTATCGGGCAGGCTCGGGCAACGCGCGGCCCGTTCGGGTTATCCGGGTTATCGCTTCTCGGCCTTTTGGCTAAGATCAAGTGTAGTATCTGTTCTTATCAGTTTAATATCTGATACGTCCCCTATCTGGGGACCATATATTAAATGGATTTTTAGAACAGGGAGATGGAAATAGAGCTTGCTCTGTCCACTCCACGCATTGACCTGGTATTGCAGTATTTCCAGGACCGGTGCACCCTTTCCTTATGTGTTGACTAAAAGCAGATTCCAAAAGTGTTTTTTGTCTTTGCTATTGTTTCTGTCTTTCTGAAGGGATCTCCCCTTTTAATCCCATTATTTCAACACCTGTTGGACAATGCATGAGTGATAATGAGCTCATTGATTAAATGCAATTAATGAATAGATTGCCACCTCTTGTTGTGTGTCGTCTGTGTTTCTGTGTTTCCGGCATTTCACATTGGAACACCTCATTCACCTTCCTTGTCTTCTCTCCGCCCTCCCTTTTAGGTAAGTTAAAGAGCTGCACCTGAGCCAGCCACTGATTGATTGATTGATTGATTGATTGATTGATTGATTGATTGATTGATTGATTGATTGATTGATTGATTGATTGATTGATTGATTGATGCAGCACAACAGTCAAATAGTGGAGTGGAGTAGGGGAACAGCAAACAGCCAATAAAGCAGCCCGCCCGCTCGCCTGCCCGCCACAATGGACCTACCTGTGTACACTAGATGGATGTGATGGAATGTACTGTCGTCCCTACATTTCAAGAAGAAGTAAGAATTGCAGTTGCAACAAAGCCTTGCTTGCCTACAAAGAGAGCAGCAATTTGGATTTGTTACTATGTTACCTAGAAGAATAACAAACTGTGCAAGGATGGAGGTTGTAGGAGCAAGGAGAAGTTGTCTGTAAAGTTGGTGGATGCCTATTTTCCATTTTGCAGTCCCTTGTCTCCCTCTTGTGGCCTCCTGGAGGCAACTAGCTGTGCAAAAAAAAGACAGCCTGGCGGCCGGCTGTTGCAGTGTTGCCCTCTCAGGCAACACTGAGTGACTGACTGAGCCTCACCGTCTTATATAAAGTTCAGACGGAACTTTGCACGTGTCATAGTGGAGCCCTCAGGATTCCAGAGCCAGCTTTCTGACATCATAATGGGGCCTCAGAGATAAAAGCCTGGGCCCAGGCAGTGTTGGTCAGTGCTGCTCAGCAGGCAGCACTGGACTGGACTGGATTACAGCTGATACAAGGTGTGAAGGAACAAGGGGTGGCTGTGGGCATGCACTTGCTGCCGCTGCCAGTGTTTATCTGCATGGCAGCAGGGCATTTGGGCGTTGCCAGGAAGGCGTTTTTATGTAGATTCCTCCTCTTTCAGCACTGCATTGTGGTGCAAGCAAAAGAAGCAAATCCTGTCTGGCTTCCTCTCCGGCCTTTATTCACCTCCCGTGTAGCTGTGAGTGTGTGAGCCTGCAGGGCCCCATGGAATTGCCTAGAAGTAGGCTGAATCGCTGCAAGGGCTGAACAGCAGTATCGGGCAGGCTCGGGCAACGCGCGGCCCGTTCGGGTTATCGCTTCTCGGCCTTTTGGCTAAGATCAAGTGTAGTATCTGTTCTTATCAGTTTAATATCTGATACGTCCCCTATCTGGGGACCATATATTAAATGGATTTTTAGAACAGGGAGATGGAAATAGAGCTTGCTCTGTCCACTCCACGCATTGACCTGGTATTGCAGTATTTCCAGGACCGGTGCACCCTTTCCTTATGTGTTGACTAAAAGCAGATTCCAAAAGTGTTTTTTGTCTTTGCTATTGTTTCTGTCTTTCTGAAGGGATCTCCCCTTTTAATCCCATTATTTCAACACCTGTTGGACAATGCATGAGTGATAATGAGCTCATTGATTAAATGCAATTAATGAATAGATTGCCACCTCTTGTTGTGTGTCGTCTGTGTTTCTGTGTTTCCGGCATTTCACATTGGAACACCTCATTCACCTTCCTTGTCTTCTCTCCGCCCTCCCTTTTAGGTAAGTTAAAGAGCTGCACCTGAGCCAGCCACTGATTGATTGATTGATTGATTGATTGATTGATTGATTGATTGATTGCAGCACAACAGTCAAATAGTGGAGTGGAGTAGGGGAACAGCAAACAGCCAATAAAGCAGCCCGCCCGCTCGCCTGCCCGCCACAATGGACCTACCTGTGTACACTAGATGGATGTGATGGAATGTACTGTCGTCCCTACATTTCAAGAAGAAGTAAGAATTGCAGTTGCAACAAAGCCTTGCTTGCCTACAAAGAGAGCAGCAATTTGGATTTGTTACTATGTTACCTAGAAGAATAACAAACTGTGCAAGGATGGAGGTTGTAGG
This sequence comes from Rhinoderma darwinii, assembly GCF_050947455.1. NCBI lineage: Eukaryota > Metazoa > Chordata > Amphibia > Anura > Rhinodermatidae > Rhinoderma > Rhinoderma darwinii. Next base: position 221,097 of record NW_027463921.1, read on the forward strand.
AGCAAGGAGAAGTTGTCTGTAAAGTTGGTGGATGCCTATTTTCCATTTTGCAGTCCCTTGTCTCCCTCTTGTGGCCTCCTGGAGGCAACTAGCTGTGCAAAAAAAAGACAGCCTGGCGGCCGGCTGTTGCAGTGTTGCCCTCTCAGGCAACACTGAGTGACTGACTGAGCCTCACCGTCTTATATAAAGTTCAGACGGAACTTTGCACGTGTCATAGTGGAGCCCTCAGGATTCCAGAGCCAGCTTTCTGACATCATAATGGGGCCTCAGAGATAAAAGCCTGGGCCCAGGCAGTGTTGGTCAGTGCTGCTCAGCAGGCAGCACTGGACTGGACTGGATTACAGCTGATACAAGGTGTGAAGGAACAAGGGGTGGCTGTGGGCATGCACTTGCTGCCGCTGCCAGTGTTTATCTGCATGGCAGCAGGGCATTTGGGCGTTGCCAGGAAGGCGTTTTTATGTAGATTCCTCCTCTTTCAGCACTGCATTGTGGTGCAAGCAAAAGAAGCAAATCCTGTCTGGCTTCCTCTCCGGCCTTTATTCACCTCCCGTGTAGCTGTGAGTGTGTGAGCCTGCAGGGCCCCATGGAATTGCCTAGAAGTAGGCTGAATCGCTGCAAGGGCTGAACAGCAGTATCGGGCAGGCTCGGGCAACGCGCGGCCCGTTCGGGTTATCGCTTCTCGGCCTTTTGGCTAAGATCAAGTGTAGTATCTGTTCTTATCAGTTTAATATCTGATACGTCCCCTATCTGGGGACCATATATTAAATGGATTTTTAGAACAGGGAGATGGAAATAGAGCTTGCTCTGTCCACTCCACGCATTGACCTGGTATTGCAGTATTTCCAGGACCGGTGCACCCTTTCCTTATGTGTTGACTAAAAGCAGATTCCAAAAGTGTTTTTTGTCTTTGCTATTGTTTCTGTCTTTCTGAAGGGATCTCCCCTTTTAATCCCATTATTTCAACACCTGTTGGACAATGCATGAGTGATAATGAGCTCATTGATTAAATGCAATTAATGAATAGATTGCCACCTCTTGTTGTGTGTCGTCTGTGTTTCTGTGTTTCCGGCATTTCACATTGGAACACCTCATTCACCTTCCTTGTCTTCTCTCCGCCCTCCCTTTTAGGTAAGTTAAAGAGCTGCACCTGAGCCAGCCACTGATTGATTGATTGATTGATTGATTGATTGATTGATGCAGCACAACAGTCAAATAGTGGAGTGGAGTAGGGGAACAGCAAACAGCCAATAAAGCAGCCCGCCCGCTCGCCTGCCCGCCACAATGGACCTACCTGTGTACACTAGATGGATGTGATGGAATGTACTGTCGTCCCTACATTTCAAGAAGAAGTAAGAATTGCAGTTGCAACAAAGCCTTGCTTGCCTACAAAGAGAGCAGCAATTTGGATTTGTTACTATGTTACCTAGAAGAATAACAAACTGTGCAAGGATGGAGGTTGTAGGAGCAAGGAGAAGTTGTCTGTAAAGTTGGTGGATGCCTATTTTCCATTTTGCAGTCCCTTGTCTCCCTCTTGTGGCCTCCTGGAGGCAACTAGCTGTGCAAAAAAAAGACAGCCTGGCGGCCGGCTGTTGCAGTGTTGCCCTCTCAGGCAACACTGAGTGACTGACTGAGCCTCACCGTCTTATATAAAGTTCAGACGGAACTTTGCACGTGTCATAGTGGAGCCCTCAGGATTCCAGAGCCAGCTTTCTGACATCATAATGGGGCCTCAGAGATAAAAGCCTGGGCCCAGGCAGTGTTGGTCAGTGCTGCTCAGCAGGCAGCACTGGACTGGACTGGATTACAGCTGATACAAGGTGTGAAGGAACAAGGGGTGGCTGTGGGCATGCACTTGCTGCCGCTGCCAGTGTTTATCTGCATGGCAGCAGGGCATTTGGGCGTTGCCAGGAAGGCGTTTTTATGTAGATTCCTCCTCTTTCAGCACTGCATTGTGGTGCAAGCAAAAGAAGCAAATCCTGTCTGGCTTCCTCTCCGGCCTTTATTCACCTCCCGTGTAGCTGTGAGTGTGTGAGCCTGCAGGGCCCCATGGAATTGCCTAGAAGTAGGCTGAATCGCTGCAAGGGCTGAACAGCAGTATCGGGCAGGCTCGGGCAACGCGCGGCCCGTTCGGGTTATCGCTTCTCGGCCTTTTGGCTAAGATCAAGTGTAGTATCTGTTCTTATCAGTTTAATATCTGATACGTCCCCTATCTGGGGACCATATATTAAATGGATTTTTAGAACAGGGAGATGGAAATAGAGCTTGCTCTGTCCACTCCACGCATTGACCTGGTATTGCAGTATTTCCAGGACCGGTGCACCCTTTCCTTATGTGTTGACTAAAAGCAGATTCCAAAAGTGTTTTTTGTCTTTGCTATTGTTTCTGTCTTTCTGAAGGGATCTCCCCTTTTAATCCCATTATTTCAACACCTGTTGGACAATGCATGAGTGATAATGAGCTCATTGATTAAATGCAATTAATGAATAGATTGCCACCTCTTGTTGTGTGTCGTCTGTGTTTCTGTGTTTCCGGCATTTCACATTGGAACACCTCATTCACCTTCCTTGTCTTCTCTCCGCCCTCCCTTTTAGGTAAGTTAAAGAGCTGCACCTGAGCCAGCCACTGATTGATTGATTGATTGATTGATTGATTGATTGATTGATGCAGCACAACAGTCAAATAGTGGAGTGGAGTAGGGGAACAGCAAACAGCCAATAAAGCAGCCCGCCCGCTCGCCTGCCCGCCACAATGGACCTACCTGTGTACACTAGATGGATGTGATGGAATGTACTGTCGTCCCTACATTTCAAGAAGAAGTAAGAATTGCAGTTGCAACAAAGCCTTGCTTGCCTACAAAGAGAGCAGCAATTTGGATTTGTTACTATGTTACCTAGAAGAATAACAAACTGTGCAAGGATGGAGGTTGTAGGAGCAAGGAGAAGTTGTCTGTAAAGTTGGTGGATGCCTATTTTCCATTTTGCAGTCCCTTGTCTCCCTCTTGTGGCCTCCTGGAGGCAACTAGCTGTGCAAAAAAAAGACAGCCTGGCGGCCGGCTGTTGCAGTGTTGCCCTCTCAGGCAACACTGAGTGACTGACTGAGCCTCACCGTCTTATATAAAGTTCAGACGGAACTTTGCACGTGTCATAGTGGAGCCCTCAGGATTCCAGAGCCAGCTTTCTGACATCATAATGGGGCCTCAGAGATAAAAGCCTGGGCCCAGGCAGTGTTGGTCAGTGCTGCTCAGCAGGCAGCACTGGACTGGACTGGATTACAGCTGATACAAGGTGTGAAGGAACAAGGGGTGGCTGTGGGCATGCACTTGCTGCCGCTGCCAGTGTTTATCTGCATGGCAGCAGGGCATTTGGGCGTTGCCAGGAAGGCGTTTTTATGTAGATTCCTCCTCTTTCAGCACTGCATTGTGGTGCAAGCAAAAGAAGCAAATCCTGTCTGGCTTCCTCTCCGGCCTTTATTCACCTCCCGTGTAGCTGTGAGTGTGTGAGCCTGCAGGGCCCCATGGAATTGCCTAGAAGTAGGCTGAATCGCTGCAAGGGCTGAACAGCAGTATCGGGCAGGCTCGGGCAACGCGCGGCCCGTTCGGGTTATCGCTTCTCGGCCTTTTGGCTAAGATCAAGTGTAGTATCTGTTCTTATCAGTTTAATATCTGATACGTCCCCTATCTGGGGACCATATATTAAATGGATTTTTAGAACAGGGAGATGGAAATAGAGCTTGCTCTGTCCACTCCACGCATTGACCTGGTATTGCAGTATTTCCAGGACCGGTGCACCCTTTCCTTATGTGTTGACTAAAAGCAGATTCCAAAAGTGTTTTTTGTCTTTGCTATTGTTTCTGTCTTTCTGAAGGGATCTCCCCTTTTAATCCCATTATTTCAACACCTGTTGGACAATGCATGAGTGATAATGAGCTCATTGATTAAATGCAATTAATGAATAGATTGCCACCTCTTGTTGTGTGTCGTCTGTGTTTCTGTGTTTCCGGCATTTCACATTGGAACACCTCATTCACCTTCCTTGTCTTCTCTCCGCCCTCCCTTTTAGGTAAGTTAAAGAGCTGCACCTGAGCCAGCCACTGATTGATGATTGATTGATTGATTGATTGATTGATTGATTGATTGATTGATTGATTGATGCAGCACAACAGTCAAATAGTGGAGTGGAGTAGGGGAACAGCAAACAGCCAATAAAGCAGCCCGCCCGCTCGCCTGCCCGCCACAATGGACCTACCTGTGTACACTAGATGGATGTGATGGAATGTACTGTCGTCCCTACATTTCAAGAAGAAGTAAGAATTGCAGTTGCAACAAAGCCTTGCTTGCCTACAAAGAGAGCAGCAATTTGGATTTGTTACTATGTTACCTAGAAGAATAACAAACTGTGCAAGGATGGAGGTTGTAGGAGCAAGGAGAAGTTGTCTGTAAAGTTGGTGGATGCCTATTTTCCATTTTGCAGTCCCTTGTCTCCCTCTTGTGGCCTCCTGGAGGCAACTAGCTGTGCAAAAAAAAGACAGCCTGGCGGCCGGCTGTTGCAGTGTTGCCCTCTCAGGCAACACTGAGTGACTGACTGAGCCTCACCGTCTTATATAAAGTTCAGACGGAACTTTGCACGTGTCATAGTGGAGCCCTCAGGATTCCAGAGCCAGCTTTCTGACATCATAATGGGGCCTCAGAGATAAAAGCCTGGGCCCAGGCAGTGTTGGTCAGTGCTGCTCAGCAGGCAGCACTGGACTGGACTGGATTACAGCTGATACAAGGTGTGAAGGAACAAGGGGTGGCTGTGGGCATGCACTTGCTGCCGCTGCCAGTGTTTATCTGCATGGCAGCAGGGCATTTGGGCGTTGCCAGGAAGGCGTTTTTATGTAGATTCCTCCTCTTTCAGCACTGCATTGTGGTGCAAGCAAAAGAAGCAAATCCTGTCTGGCTTCCTCTCCGGCCTTTATTCACCTCCCGTGTAGCTGTGAGTGTGTGAGCCTGCAGGGCCCCATGGAATTGCCTAGAAGTAGGCTGAATCGCTGCAAGGGCTGAACAGCAGTATCGGGCAGGCTCGGGCAACGCGCGGCCCGTTCGGGTTATCGCTTCTCGGCCTTTTGGCTAAGATCAAGTGTAGTATCTGTTCTTATCAGTTTAATATCTGATACGTCCCCTATCTGGGGACCATATATTAAATGGATTTTTAGAACAGGGAGATGGAAATAGAGCTTGCTCTGTCCACTCCACGCATTGACCTGGTATTGCAGTATTTCCAGGACCGGTGCACCCTTTCCTTATGTGTTGACTAAAAGCAGATTCCAAAAGTGTTTTTTGTCTTTGCTATTGTTTCTGTCTTTCTGAAGGGATCTCCCCTTTTAATCCCATTATTTCAACACCTGTTGGACAATGCATGAGTGATAATGAGCTCATTGATTAAATGCAATTAATGAATAGATTGCCTCCTCTTGTTGTGTGTCGTCTGTGTTTCTGTGTTTCCGGCATTTCACATTGGAACACCTCATTCACCTTCCTTGTCTTCTCTCCGCCCTCCCTTTTAGGTAAGTTAAAGAGCTGCACCTGAGCCAGCCACTGATTGATTGATTGATTGATTGATTGATTGATTGATTGATTGATTGATGCAGCACAACAGTCAAATAGTGGAGTGGAGTAGGGGAACAGCAAACAGCCAATAAAGCAGCCCGCCCGCTCGCCTGCCCGCCACAATGGACCTACCTGTGTACACTAGATGGATGTGATGGAATGTACTGTCGTCCCTACATTTCAAGAAGAAGTAAGAATTGCAGTTGCAACAAAGCCTTGCTTGCCTACAAAGAGAGCAGCAATTTGGATTTGTTACTATGTTACCTAGAAGAATAACAAACTGTGCAAGGATGGAGGTTGTAGGAGCAAGGAGAAGTTGTCTGTAAAGTTGGTGGATGCCTATTTTCCATTTTGCAGTCCCTTGTCTCCCTCTTGTGGCCTCCTGGAGGCAACTAGCTGTGCAAAAAAAAAGACAGCCTGGCGGCCGGCTGTTGCAGTGTTGCCCTCTCAGGCAACACTGAGTGACTGACTGAGCCTCACCGTCTTATATAAAGTTCAGACGGAACTTTGCACGTGTCATAGTGGAGCCCTCAGGATTCCAGAGCCAGCTTTCTGACATCATAATGGGGCCTCAGAGATAAAAGCCTGGGCCCAGGCAGTGTTGGTCAGTGCTGCTCAGCAGGCAGCACTGGACTGGACTGGATTACAGCTGATACAAGGTGTGAAGGAACAAGGGGTGGCTGTGGGCATGCACTTGCTGCCGCTGCCAGTGTTTATCTGCATGGCAGCAGGGCATTTGGGCGTTGCCAGGAAGGCGTTTTTATGTAGATTCCTCCTCTTTCAGCACTGCATTGTGGTGCAAGCAAAAGAAGCAAATCCTGTCTGGCTTCCTCTCCGGCCTTTATTCACCTCCCGTGTAGCTGTGAGTGTGTGAGCCTGCAGGGCCCCATGGAATTGCCTAGAAGTAGGCTGAATCGCTGCAAGGGCTGAACAGCAGTATCGGGCAGGCTCGGGCAACGCGCGGCCCGTTCGGGTTATCGCTTCTCGGCCTTTTGGCTAAGATCAAGTGTAGTATCTGTTCTTATCAGTTTAATATCTGATACGTCCCCTATCTGGGGACCATATATTAAATGGATTTTTAGAACAGGGAGATGGAAATAGAGCTTGCTCTGTCCACTCCACGCATTGACCTGGTATTGCAGTATTTCCAGGACCGGTGCACCCTTTCCTTATGTGTTGACTAAAAGCAGATTCCAAAAGTGTTTTTTGTCTTTGCTATTGTTTCTGTCTTTCTGAAGGGATCTCCCCTTTTAATCCCATTATTTCAACACCTGTTGGACAATGCATGAGTGATAATGAGCTCATTGATTAAATGCAATTAATGAATAGATTGCCACCTCTTGTTGTGTGTCGTCTGTGTTTCTGTGTTTCCGGCATTTCACATTGGAACACCTCATTCACCTTCCTTGTCTTCTCTCCGCCCTCCCTTTTAGGTAAGTTAAAGAGCTGCACCTGAGCCAGCCACTGATTGATTGATTGATTGATTGATTGATTGATTGATTGATTGATTGATTGATTGATTGATGCAGCACAACAGTCAAATAGTGGAGTGGAGTAGGGGAACAGCAAACAGCCAATAAAGCAGCCCGCCCGCTCGCCTGCCCGCCACAATGGACCTACCTGTGTACACTAGATGGATGTGATGGAATGTACTGTCGTCCCTACATTTCAAGAAGAAGTAAGAATTGCAGTTGCAACAAAGCCTTGCTTGCCTACAAAGAGAGCAGCAATTTGGATTTGTTACTATGTTACCTAGAAGAATAACAAACTGTGCAAGGATGGAGGTTGTAGGAGCAAGGAGAAGTTGTCTGTAAAGTTGGTGGATGCCTATTTTCCATTTTGCAGTCCCTTGTCTCCCTCTTGTGGCCTCCTGGAGGCAACTAGCTGTGCAAAAAAAAGACAGCCTGGCGGCCGGCTGTTGCAGTGTTGCCCTCTCAGGCAACACTGAGTGACTGACTGAGCCTCACCGTCTTATATAAAGTTCAGACAGAACTTTGCACGTGTCATAGTGGAGCCCTCAGGATTCCAGAGCCAGCTTTCTGACATCATAATGGGGCCTCAGAGATAAAAGCCTGGGCCCAGGCAGTGTTGGTCAGTGCTGCTCAGCAGGCAGCACTGGACTGGACTGGATTACAGCTGATACAAGGTGTGAAGGAACAAGGGGTGGCTGTGGGCATGCATGCACTTGCTGCCGCTGCCAGTGTTTATCTGCATGGCAGCAGGGCATTTGGGCGTTGCCAGGAAGGCGTTTTTATGTAGATTCCTCCTCTTTCAGCACTGCATTGTGGTGCAAGCAAAAGAAGCAAATCCTGTCTGGCTTCCTCTCCGGCCTTTATTCACCTCCCGTGTAGCTGTGAGTGTGTGAGCCTGCAGGGCCCCATGGAATTGCCTAGAAGTAGGCTGAATCGCTGCAAGGGCTGAACAGCAGTATCGGGCAGGCTCGGGCAACGCGCGGCCCGTTCGGGTTATCGCTTCTCGGCCTTTTGGCTAAGATCAAGTGTAGTATCTGTTCTTATCAGTTTAATATCTGATACGTCCCCTATCTGGGGACCATATATTAAATGGATTTTTAGAACAGGGAGATGGAAATAGAGCTTGCTCTGTCCACTCCACGCATTGACCTGGTATTGCAGTATTTCCAGGACCGGTGCACCCTTTCCTTATGTGTTGACTAAAAGCAGATTCCAAAAGTGTTTTTTGTCTTTGCTATTGTTTCTGTCTTTCTGAAGGGATCTCCCCTTTTAATCCCATTATTTCAACACCTGTTGGACAATGCATGAGTGATAATGAGCTCATTGATTAAATGCAATTAATGAATAGATTGCCACCTCTTGTTGTGTGTCGTCTGTGTTTCTGTGTTTCCGGCATTTCACATTGGAACACCTCATTCACCTTCCTTGTCTTCTCTCCGCCCTCCCTTTTAGGTAAGTTAAAGAGCTGCACCTGAGCCAGCCACTGATTGATTGATTGATTGATTGATTGATTGATTGATTGATTGATTGATTGATTGATGCAGCACAACAGTCAAATAGTGGAGTGGAGTAGGGGAACAGCAAACAGCCAATAAAGCAGCCCGCCCGCTCGCCTGCCCGCCACAATGGACCTACCTGTGTACACTAGATGGATGTGATGGAATGTACTGTCGTCCCTACATTTCAAGAAGAAGTAAGAATTGCAGTTGCAACAAAGCCTTGCTTGCCTACAAAGAGAGCAGCAATTTGGATTTGTTACTATGTTACCTAGAAGAATAACAAACTGTGCAAGGATGGAGGTTGTAGGAGCAAGGAGAAGTTGTCTGTAAAGTTGGTGGATGCCTATTTTCCATTTTGCAGTCCCTTGTCTCCCTCTTGTGGCCTCCTGGAGGCAACTAGCTGTGCAAAAAAAAGACAGCCTGGCGGCCGGCTGTTGCAGTGTTGCCCTCTCAGGCAACACTGAGTGACTGACTGAGCCTCACCGTCTTATATAAAGTTCAGACGGAACTTTGCACGTGTCATAGTGGAGCCCTCAGGATTCCAGAGCCAGCTTTCTGACATCATAATGGGGCCTCAGAGATAAAAGCCTGGGCCCAGGCAGTGTTGGTCAGTGCTGCTCAGCAGGCAGCACTGGACTGGACTGGATTACAGCTGATACAAGGTGTGAAGGAACAAGGGGTGGCTGTGGGCATGCACTTGCTGCCGCTGCCAGTGTTTATCTGCATGGCAGCAGGGCATTTGGGCGTTGCCAGGAAGGCGTTTTTATGTAGATTCCTCCTCTTTCAGCACTGCATTGTGGTGCAAGCAAAAGAAGCAAATCCTGTCTGGCTTCCTCTCCGGCCTTTATTCACCTCCCGTGTAGCTGTGAGTGTGTGAGCCTGCAGGGCCCCATGGAATTGCCTAGAAGTAGGCTGAATCGCTGCAAGGGCTGAACAGCAGTATCGGGCAGGCTCGGGCAACGCGCGGCCCGTTCGGGTTATCGCTTCTCGGCCTTTTGGCTAAGATCAAGTGTAGTATCTGTTCTTATCAGTTTAATATCTGATACGTCCCCTATCTGGGGACCATATATTAAATGGATTTTTAGAACAGGGAGATGGAAATAGAGCTTGCTCTGTCCACTCCACGCATTGACCTGGTATTGCAGTATTTCCAGGACCGGTGCACCCTTTCCTTATGTGTTGACTAAAAGCAGATTCCAAAAGTGTTTTTTGTCTTTGCTATTGTTTCTGTCTTTCTGAAGGGATCTCCCCTTTTAATCCCATTATTTCAACACCTGTTGGACAATGCATGAGTGATAATGAGCTCATTGATTAAATGCAATTAATGAATAGATTGCCACCTCTTGTTGTGTGTCGTCTGTGTTTCTGTGTTTCCGGCATTTCACATTGGAACACCTCATTCACCTTCCTTGTCTTCTCTCCGCCCTCCCTTTTAGGTAAGTTAAAGAGCTGCACCTGAGCCAGCCACTGATTGATTGATTGATTGATTGATTGATGCAGCACAACAGTCAAATAGTGGAGTGGAGTAGGGGAACAGCAAACAGCCAATAAAGCAGCCCGCCCGCTCGCCTGCCCGCCACAATGGACCTACCTGTGTACACTAGATGGATGTGATGGAATGTACTGTCGTCCCTACATTTCAAGAAGAAGTAAGAATTGCAGTTGCAACAAAGCCTTGCTTGCCTACAAAGAGAGCAGCAATTTGGATTTGTTACTATGTTACCTAGAAGAATAACAAACTGTGCAAGGATGGAGGTTGTAGGAGCAAGGAGAAGTTGTCTGTAAAGTTGGTGGATGCCTATTTTCCATTTTGCAGTCCCTTGTCTCCCTCTTGTGGCCTCCTGGAGGCAACTAGCTGTGCAAAAAAAAAGACAGCCTGGCGGCCGGCTGTTGCAGTGTTGCCCTCTCAGGCAACACTGAGTGACTGACTGAGCCTCACCGTCTTATATAAAGTTCAGACGGAACTTTGCACGTGTCATAGTGGAGCCCTCAGGATTCCAGAGCCAGCTTTCTGACATCATAATGGGGCCTCAGAGATAAAAGCCTGGGCCCAGGCAGTGTTGGTCAGTGCTGCTCAGCAGGCAGCACTGGACTGGACTGGATTACAGCTGATACAAGGTGTGAAGGAACAAGGGGTGGCTGTGGGCATGCACTTGCTGCCGCTGCCAGTGTTTATCTGCATGGCAGCAGGGCATTTGGGCGTTGCCAGGAAGGCGTTTTTATGTAGATTCCTCCTCTTCCAGCACTGCATTGTGGTGCAAGCAAAAGAAGCAAATCCTGTCTGGCTTCCTCTCCGGCCTTTATTCACCTCCCGTGTAGCTGTGAGTGTGTGAGCCTGCAGGGCCCCATGGAATTGCCTAGAAGTAGGCTGAATCGCTGCAAGGGCTGAACAGCAGTATCGGGCAGGCTCGGGCAACGCGCGGCCCGTTCGGGTTATCGCTTCTCGGCCTTTTGGCTAAGATCAAGTGTAGTATCTGTTCTTATCAGTTTAATATCTGATACGTCCCCTATCTGGGGACCATATATTAAATGGATTTTTAGAACAGGGAGATGGAAATAGAGCTTGCTCTGTACACTCCACGCATTGACCTGGTATTGCAGTATTTCCAGGACCGGTGCACCCTTTCCTTATGTGTTGACTAAAAGCAGATTCCAAAAGTGTTTTTTGTTTTTGCTATTGTTTCTGTCTTTCTGAAGGGATCTCCCCTTTTAATCCCATTATTTCAACACCTGTTGGACAATGCATGAGTGATAATGAGCTCATTGATTAAATGCAATTAATGAATAGATTGCCACCTCTTGTTGTGTGTCGTCTGTGTTTCTGTGTTTCCGGCATTTCACATTGGAACACCTCATTCACCTTCCTTGTCTTCTCTCCGCCCTCCCTTTTAGGTAAGTTAAAGAGCTGCACCTGAGCCAGCCACTGATTGATTGATTGATTGATTGATTGATTGATTGATTGATTGATTGATGCAGCACAACAGTCAAATAGTGGAGTGGAGTAGGGGAACAGCAAACAGCCAATAAAGCAGCCCGCCCGCTCGCCTGCCCGCCACAATGGACCTACCTGTGTACACTAGATGGATGTGATGGAATGTACTGTCGTCCCTACATTTCAAGAAGAAGTAAGAATTGCAGTTGCAACAAAGCCTTGCTTGCCTACAAAGAGAGCAGCAATTTGGATTTGTTACTATGTTACCTAGAAGAATAACAAACTGTGCAAGGATGGAGGTTGTAGGAGCAAGGAGAAGTTGTCTGTAAAGTTGGTGGATGCCTATTTTCCATTTTGCAGTCCCTTGTCTCCCTCTTGTGGCCTCCTGGAGGCAACTAGCTGTGCAAAAAAAAGACAGCCTGGCGGCCGGCTGTTGCAGTGTTGCCCTCTCAGGCAACACTGAGTGACTGACTGAGCCTCACCGTCTTATATAAAGTTCAGACGGAACTTTGCACGTGTCATAGTGGAGCCCTCAGGATTCCAGAGCCAGCTTTCTGACATCATAATGGGGCCTCAGAGATAAAAGCCTGGGCCCAGGCAGTGTTGGTCAGTGCTGCTCAGCAGGCAGCACTGGACTGGACTGGATTACAGCTGATACAAGGTGTGAAGGAACAAGGGGTGGCTGTGGGCATGCACTTGCTGCCGCTGCCAGTGTTTATCTGCATGGCAGCAGGGCATTTGGGCGTTGCCAGGAAGGCGTTTTTATGTAGATTCCTCCTCTTTCAGCACTGCATTGTGGTGCAAGCAAAAGAAGCAAATCCTGTCTGGCTTCCTCTCCGGCCTTTATTCACCTCCCGTGTAGCTGTGAGTGTGTGAGCCTGCAGGGCCCCATGGAATTGCCTAGAAGTAGGCTGAATCGCTGCAAGGGCTGAACAGCAGTATCGGGCAGGCTCGGGCAACGCGCGGCCCGTTCGGGTTATCGCTTCTCGGCCTTTTGGCTAAGATCAAGTGTAGTATCTGTTCTTATCAGTTTAATATCTGATACGTCCCCTATCTGGGGACCATATATTAAATGGATTTTTAGAACAGGGAGATGGAAATAGAGCTTGCTCTGTCCACTCCACGCATTGACCTGGTATTGCAGTATTTCCAGGACCGGTGCACCCTTTCCTTATGTGTTGACTAAAAGCAGATTCCAAAAGTGTTTTTTGTCTTTGCTATTGTTTCTGTCTTTCTGAAGGGATCTCCCCTTTTAATCCCATTATTTCAACACCTGTTGGACAATGCATGAGTGATAATGAGCTCATTGATTAAATGCAATTAATGAATAGATTGCCACCTCTTGTTGTGTGTCGTCTGTGTTTCTGTGTTTCCGGCATTTCACATTGGAACACCTCATTCACCTTCCTTGTCTTCTCTCCGCCCTCCCTTTTAGGTAAGTTAAAGAGCTGCACCTGAGCCAGCCACTGATTGATTGATTGATTGATTGATTGATTGATTGATTGATTGATTGATTGATTGATTGATGCAGCACAACAGTCAAATAGTGGAGTGGAGTAGGGGAACAGCAAACAGCCAATAAAGCAGCCCGCCCGCTCGCCTGCCCGCCACAATGGACCTACCTGTGTACACTAGATGGATGTGATGGAATGTACTGTCGTCTCTACATTTCAAGAAGAAGTAAGAATTGCAGTTGCAACAAAGCCTTGCTTGCCTACAAAGAGAGCAGCAATTTGGATTTGTTACTATGTTACCTAGAAGAATAACAAACTGTGCAAGGATGGAGGTTGTAGGAGCAAGGAGAAGTTGTCTGTAAAGTTGGTGGATGCCTATTTTCCATTTTGCAGTCCCTTGTCTCCCTCTTGTGGCCTCCTGGAGGCAACTAGCTGTGCAAAAAAAAGACAGCCTGGCGGCCGGCTGTTGCAGTGTTGCCCTCTCAGGCAACACTGAGTGACTGACTGAGCCTCACCGTCTTATATAAAGTTCAGACGGAACTTTGCACGTGTCATAGTGGAGCCCTCAGGATTCCAGAGCCAGCTTTCTGACATCATAATGGGGCCTCAGAGATAAAAGCCTGGGCCCAGGCAGTGTTGGTCAGTGCTGCTCAGCAGGCAGCACTGGACTGGACTGGATTACAGCTGATACAAGGTGTGAAGGAACAAGGGGTGGCTGTGGGCATGCACTTGCTGCCGCTGCCAGTGTTTATCTGCATGGCAGCAGGGCATTTGGGCGTTGCCAGGAAGGCGTTTTTATGTAGATTCCTCCTCTTTCAGCACTGCATTGTGGTGCAAGCAAAAGAAGCAAATCCTGTCTGGCTTCCTCTCCGGCCTTTATTCACCTCCCGTGTAGCTGTGAGTGTGTGAGCCTGCAGGGCCCCATGGAATTGCCTAGAAGTAGGCTGAATCGCTGCAAGGGCTGAACAGCAGTATCGGGCAGGCTCGGGCAACGCGCGGCCCATTCGGGTTATCGCTTCTCGGCCTTTTGGCTAAGATCAAGTGTAGTATCTGTTCTTATCAGTTTAATATCTGATACGTCCCCTATCTGGGGACCATATATTAAATGGATTTTTAGAACAGGGAGATGGAAATAGAGCTTGCTCTGTCCACTCCACGCATTGACCTGGTATTGCAGTATTTCCAGGACCGGTGCACCCTTTCCTTATGTGTTGACTAAAAGCAGATTCCAAAAGTGTTTTTTGTCTTTGCTATTGTTTCTGTCTTTCTGAAGGGATCTCCCCTTTTAATCCCATTATTTCAACACCTGTTGGACAATGCATGAGTGATAATGAGCTCATTGATTAAATGCAATTAATGAATAGATTGCCACCTCTTGTTGTGTGTCGTCTGTGTTTCTGTGTTTCCGGCATTTCACATTGGAACACCTCATTCACCTTCCTTGTCTTCTCTCCGCCCTCCCTTTTAGGTAAGTTAAAGAGCTGCACCTGAGCCAGCCACTGATTGATTGATTGATTGATTGATTGATTGATTGATTGATTGATTGATTGATTGATTGATGCAGCACAACAGTCAAATAGTGGAGTGGAGTAGGGGAACAGCAAACAGCCAATAAAGCAGCCCGCCCGCTCGCCTGCCCGCCACAATGGACCTACCTGTGTACACTAGATGGATGTGATGGAATGTACTGTCGTCCCTACATTTCAAGAAGAAGTAAGAATTGCAGTTGCAACAAAGCCTTGCTTGCCTACAAAGAGAGCAGCAATTTGGATTTGTTACTATGTTACCTAGAAGAATAACAAACTGTGCAAGGATGGAGGTTGTAGGAGCAAGGAGAAGTTGTCTGTAAAGTTGGTGGATGCCTATTTTCCATTTTGCAGTCCCTTGTCTCCCTCTTGTGGCCTCCTGGAGGCAACTAGCTGTGCAAAAAAAAGACAGCCTGGCGGCCGGCTGTTGCAGTGTTGCCCTCTCAGGCAACACTGAGTGACTGACTGAGCCTCACCGTCTTATATAAAGTTCAGACGGAACTTTGCACGTGTCATAGTGGAGCCCTCAGGATTCCAGAGCCAGCTTTCTGACATCATAATGGGGCCTCAGAGATAAAAGCCTGGGCCCAGGCAGTGTTGGTCAGTGCTGCTCAGCAGGCAGCACTGGACTGGACTGGATTACAGCTGATACAAGGTGTGAAGGAACAAGGGGTGGCTGTGGGCATGCACTTGCTGCCGCTGCCAGTGTTTATCTGCATGGCAGCAGGGCATTTGGGCGTTGCCAGGAAGGCGTTTTTATGTAGATTCCTCCTCTTTCAGCACTGCATTGTGGTGCAAGCAAAAGAAGCAAATCCTGTCTGGCTTCCTCTCCGGCCTTTATTCACCTCCCGTGTAGCTGTGAGTGTGTGAGCCTGCAGGGCCCCATGGAATTGCCTAGAAGTAGGCTGAATCGCTGCAAGGGCTGAACAGCAGTATCGGGCAGGCTCGGGCAACGCGCGGCCCGTTCGGGTTATCGCTTCTCGGCCTTTTGGCTAAGATCAAGTGTAGTATCTGTTCTTATCAGTTTAATATCTGATACGTCCCCTATCTGGGGACCATATATTAAATGGATTTTTAGAACAGGGAGATGGAAATAGAGCTTGCTCTGTCCACTCCACGCATTGACCTGGTATTGCAGTATTTCCAGGACCGGTGCACCCTTTCCTTATGTGTTGACTAAAAGCAGATTCCAAAAGTGTTTTTTGTCTTTGCTATTGTTTCTGTCTTTCTGAAGGGATCTCCCCTTTTAATCCCATTATTTCAACACCTGTTGGACAATGCATGAGTGATAATGAGCTCATTGATTAAATGCAATTAATGAATAGATTGCCACCTCTTGTTGTGTGTCGTCTGTGTTTCTGTGTTTCCGGCATTTCACATTGGAACACCTCATTCACCTTCCTTGTCTTCTCTCCGCCCTCCCTTTTAGGTAAGTTAAAGAGCTGCACCTGAGCCAGCCACTGATTGATTGATTGATTGATTGATTGATTGATTGATTCAGCACAACAGTCAAATAGTGGAGTGGAGTAGGGGAACAGCAAACAGCCAATAAAGCAGCCCGCCCGCTCGCCTGCCCGCCACAATGGACCTACCTGTGTACACTAGATGGATGTGATGGAATGTACTGTCGTCCCTACATTTCAAGAAGAAGTAAGAATTGCAGTTGCAACAAAGCCTTGCTTGCCTACAAAGAGAGCAGCAATTTGGATTTGTTACTATGTTACCTAGAAGAATAACAAACTGTGCAAGGATGGAGGTTGTAGGAGCAAGGAGAAGTTGTCTGTAAAGTTGGTGGATGCCTATTTTCCATTTTGCAGTCCCTTGTCTCCCTCTTGTGGCCTCCTGGAGGCAACTAGCTGTGCAAAAAAAAGACAGCCTGGCGGCCGGCTGTTGCAGTGTTGCCCTCTCAGGCAACACTGAGTGACTGACTGAGCCTCACCGTCTTATATAAAGTTCAGACGGAACTTTGCACGTGTCATAGTGGAGCCCTCAGGATTCCAGAGCCAGCTTTCTGACATCATAATGGGGCCTCAGAGATAAAAGCCTGGGCCCAGGCAGTGTTGGTCAGTGCTGCTCAGCAGGCAGCACTGGACTGGACTGGATTACAGCTGATACAAGGTGTGAAGGAACAAGGGGTGGCTGTGGGCATGCACTTGCTGCCGCTGCCAGTGTTTATCTGCATGGCAGCAGGGCATTTGGGCGTTGCCAGGAAGGCGTTTTTATGTAGATTCCTCCTCTTTCAGCACTGCATTGTGGTGCAAGCAAAAGAAGCAAATCCTGTCTGGCTTCCTCTCCGGCCTTTATTCACCTCCCGTGTAGCTGTGAGTGTGTGAGCCTGCAGGGCCCCATGGAATTGCCTAGAAGTAGGCTGAATCGCTGCAAGGGCTGAACAGCAGTATCGGGCAGGCTCGGGCAACGCGCGGCCCGTTCGGGTTATCGCTTCTCGGCCTTTTGGCTAAGATCAAGTGTAGTATCTGTTCTTATCAGTTTAATATCTGATACGTCCCCTATCTGGGGACCATATATTAAATGGATTTTTAGAACAGGGAGATGGAAATAGAGCTTGCTCTGTCCACTCCACGCATTGACCTGGTATTGCAGTATTTCCAGGACCGGTGCACCCTTTCCTTATGTGTTGACTAAAAGCAGATTCCAAAAGTGTTTTTTGTCTTTGCTATTGTTTCTGTCTTTCTGAAGGGATCTCCCCTTTTAATCCCATTATTTCAACACCTGTTGGACAATGCATGAGTGATAATGAGCTCATTGATTAAATGCAATTAATGAATAGATTGCCACCTCTTGTTGTGTGTCGTCTGTGTTTCTGTGTTTCCGGCATTTCACATTGGAACACCTCATTCACCTTCCTTGTCTTCTCTCCGCCCTCCCTTTTAGGTAAGTTAAAGAGCTGCACCTGAGCCAGCCACTGATTGATTGATTGATTGATTGATTGATTGATTGATTGATTGATTGATTGATTGATTGATTGATGCAGCACAACAGTCAAATAGTGGAGTGGAGTAGGGGAACAGCAAACAGCCAATAAAGCAGCCCGCCCGCTCGCCTGCCCGCCACAATGGACCTACCTGTGTACACTAGATGGATGTGATGGAATGTACTGTCGTCCCTACATTTCAAGAAGAAGTAAGAATTGCAGTTGCAACAAAGCCTTGCTTGCCTACAAAGAGAGCAGCAATTTGGATTTGTTACTATGTTACCTAGAAGAATAGCAAACTGTGCAAGGATGGAGGTTGTAGGAGCAAGGAGAAGTTGTCTGTAAAGTTGGTGGATGCCTATTTTCCATTTTGCAGTCCCTTGTCTCCCTCTTGTGGCCTCCTGGAGGCAACTAGCTGTGCAAAAAAAAGACAGCCTGGCGGCCGGCTGTTGCAGTGTTGCCCTCTCAGGCAACACTGAGTGACTGACTGAGCCTCACCGTCTTATATAAAGTTCAGACGGAACTTTGCACGTGTCATAGTGGAGCCCTCAGGATTCCAGAGCCAGCTTTCTGACATCATAATGGGGCCTCAGAGATAAAAGCCTGGGCCCAGGCAGTGTTGGTCAGTGCTGCTCAGCAGGCAGCACTGGACTGGACTGGATTACAGCTGATACAAGGTGTGAAGGAACAAGGGGTGGCTGTGGGCATGCACTTGCTGCCGCTGCCAGTGTTTATCTGCATGGCAGCAGGGCATTTGGGCGTTGCCAGGAAGGCGTTTTTATGTAGATTCCTCCTCTTTCAGCACTGCATTGTGGTGCAAGCAAAAGAAGCAAATCCTGTCTGGCTTCCTCTCCGGCCTTTATTCACCTCCCGTGTAGCTGTGAGTGTGTGAGCCTGCAGGGCCCCATGGAATTGCCTAGAAGTAGGCTGAATCGCTGCAAGGGCTGAACAGCAGTATCGGGCAGGCTCGGGCAACGCGCGGCCCGTTCGGGTTATCGCTTCTCGGCCTTTTGGCTAAGATCAAGTGTAGTATCTGTTCTTATCAGTTTAATATCTGATACGTCCCCTATCTGGGGACCATATATTAAATGGATTTTTAGAACAGGGAGATGGAAATAGAGCTTGCTCTGTCCACTCCACGCATTGACCTGGTATTGCAGTATTTCCAGGACCGGTGCACCCTTTCCTTATGTGTTGACTAAAAGCAGATTCCAAAAGTGTTTTTTGTCTTTGCTATTGTTTCTGTCTTTCTGAAGGGATCTCCCCTTTTAATCCCATTATTTCAACACCTGTTGGACAATGCATGAGTGATAATGAGCTCATTGATTAAATGCAATTAATTAATAGATTGCCACCTCTTGTTGTGTGTCGTCTGTGTTTCTGTGTTTCCGGCATTTCACATTGGAACACCTCATTCACCTTCCTTGTCTTCTCTCCGCCCTCCCTTTTAGGTAAGTTAAAGAGCTGCACCTGAGCCAGCCACTGATTGATTGATTGATTGATTGATTGATTGATTGATTGATTGATTGATTGATTGATTGATTGATTGATTGATTGATGCAGCACAACAGTCAAATAGTGGAGTGGAGTAGGGGAACAGCAAACAGCCAATAAAGCAGCCCGCCCGCTCGCCTGCCCGCCACAATGGACCTACCTGTGTACACTAGATGGATGTGATGGAATGTACTGTCGTCCCTACATTTCAAGAAGAAGTAAGAATTGCAGTTGCAACAAAGCCTTGCTTGCCTACAAAGAGAGCAGCAATTTGGATTTGTTACTATGTTACCTAGAAGAATAACAAACTGTGCAAGGATGGAGGTTGTAGGAGCAAGGAGAAGTTGTCTGTAAAGTTGGTGGATGCCTATTTTCCATTTTGCAGTCCCTTGTCTCCCTCTTGTGGCCTCCTGGAGGCAACTAGCTGTGCAAAAAAAAGACAGCCTGGCGGCCGGCTGTTGCAGTGTTGCCCTCTCAGGCAACACTGAGTGACTGACTGAGCCTCACCGTCTTATATAAAGTTCAGACGGAACTTTGCACGTGTCATAGTGGAGCCCTCAGGATTCCAGAGCCAGCTTTCTGACATCATAATGGGGCCTCAGAGATAAAAGCCTGGGCCCAGGCAGTGTTGGTCAGTGCTGCTCAGCAGGCAGCACTGGACTGGACTGGATTACAGCTGATACAAGGTGTGAAGGAACAAGGGGTGGCTGTGGGCATGCACTTGCTGCCGCTGCCAGTGTTTATCTGCATGGCAGCAGGGCATTTGGGCGTTGCCAGGAAGGCGTTTTTATGTAGATTCCTCCTCTTTCAGCACTGCATTGTGGTGCAAGCAAAAGAAGCAAATCCTGTCTGGCTTCCTCTCCGGCCTTTATTCACCTCCCGTGTAGCTGTGAGTGTGTGAGCCTGCAGGGCCCCATGGAATTGCCTAGAAGTAGGCTGAATCGCTGCAAGGGCTGAACAGCAGTATCGGGCAGGCTCGGGCAACGCGCGGCCCGTTCGGGTTATCGCTTCTCGGCCTTTTGGCTAAGATCAAGTGTAGTATCTGTTCTTATCAGTTTAATATCTGATACGTCCCCTATCTGGGGACCATATATTAAATGGATTTTTAGAACAGGGAGATGGAAATAGAGCTTGCTCTGTCCACTCCACGCATTGACCTGGTATTGCAGTATTTCCAGGACCGGTGCACCCTTTCCTTATGTGTTGACTAAAAGCAGATTCCAAAAGTGTTTTTTGTCTTTGCTATTGTTTCTGTCTTTCTGAAGGGATCTCCCCTTTTAATCCCATTATTTCAACACCTGTTGGACAATGCATGAGTGATAATGAGCTCATTGATTAAATGCAATTAATGAATAGATTGCCACCTCTTGTTGTGTGTCGTCTGTGTTTCTGTGTTTCCGGCATTTCACATTGGAACACCTCATTCACCTTCCTTGTCTTCTCTCCGCCCTCCCTTTTAGGTAAGTTAAAGAGCTGCACCTGAGCCAGCCACTGATTGATTGATTGATTGATTGATTGATTGATTGATTGATTGATTGATTGATTGATTGATGCAGCACAACAGTCAAATAGTGGAGTGGAGTAGGGGAACAGCAAACAGCCAATAAAGCAGCCCGCCCGCTCGCCTGCCCGCCACAATGGACCTACCTGTGTACACTAGATGGATGTGATGGAATGTACTGTCGTCCCTACATTTCAAGAAGAAGTAAGAATTGCAGTTGCAACAAAGCCTTGCTTGCCTACAAAGAGAGCAGCAATTTGGATTTGTTACTATGTTACCTAGAAGAATAACAAACTGTGCAAGGATGGAGGTTGTAGGAGCAAGGAGAAGTTGTCTGTAAAGTTGGTGGATGCCTATTTTCCATTTTGCAGTCCCTTGTCTCCCTCTTGTGGCCTCCTGGAGGCAACTAGCTGTGCAAAAAAAAGACAGCCTGGCGGCCGGCTGTTGCAGTGTTGCCCTCTCAGGCAACACTGAGTGACTGACTGAGCCTCACCGTCTTATATAAAGTTCAGACGGAACTTTGCACGTGTCATAGTGGAGCCCTCAGGATTCCAGAGCCAGCTTTCTGACATCATAATGGGGCCTCAGAGATAAAAGCCTGGGCCCAGGCAGTGTTGGTCAGTGCTGCTCAGCAGGCAGCACTGGACTGGACTGGATTACAGCTGATACAAGGTGTGAAGGAACAAGGGGTGGCTGTGGGCATGCACTTGCTGCCGCTGCCAGTGTTTATCTGCATGGCAGCAGGGCATTTGGGCGTTGCCAGGAAGGCGTTTTTATGTAGATTCCTCCTCTTTCAGCACTGCATTGTGGTGCAAGCAAAAGAAGCAAATCCTGTCTGGCTTCCTCTCCGGCCTTTATTCACCTCCCGTGTAGCTGTGAGTGTGTGAGCCTGCAGGGCCCCATGGAATTGCCTAGAAGTAGGCTGAATCGCTGCAAGGGCTGAACAGCAGTATCGGGCAGGCTCGGGCAACGCGCGGCCCGTTCGGGTTATCGCTTCTCGGCCTTTTGGCTAAGATCAAGTGTAGTATCTGTTCTTATCAGTTTAATATCTGATACGTCCCCTATCTGGGGACCATATATTAAATGGATTTTTAGAACAGGGAGATGGAAATAGAGCTTGCTCTGTCCACTCCACGCATTGACCTGGTATTGCAGTATTTCCAGGACCGGTGCACCCTTTCCTTATGTGTTGACTAAAAGCAGATTCCAAAAGTGTTTTTTGTCTTTGCTATTGTTTCTGTCTTTCTGAAGGGATCTCCCCTTTTAATCCCATTATTTCAACACCTGTTGGACAATGCATGAGTGATAATGAGCTCATTGATTAAATGCAATTAATGAATAGATTGCCACCTCTTGTTGTGTGTCGTCTGTGTTTCTGTGTTTCCGGCATTTCACATTGGAACACCTCATTCACCTTCCTTGTCTTCTCTCCGCCCTCCCTTTTAGGTAAGTTAAAGAGCTGCACCTGAGCCAGCCACTGATTGATTGATTGATTGATTGATTGATTGATTGATTGATTGATTGATGCAGCACAACAGTCAAATAGTGGAGTGGAGTAGGGGAACAGCAAACAGCCAATAAAGCAGCCCGCCCGCTCGCCTGCCCGCCACAATGGACATACCTGTGTACACTAGATGGATGTGATGGAATGTACTGTCGTCCCTACATTTCAAGAAGAAGTAAGAATTGCAGTTGCAACAAAGCCTTGCTTGCCTACAAAGAGAGCAGCAATTTGGATTTGTTACTATGTTACCTAGAAGAATAACAAACTGTGCAAGGATGGAGGTTGTAGGAGCAAGGAGAAGTTGTCTGTAAAGTTGGTGGATGCCTATTTTCCATTTTGCAGTCCCTTGTCTCCCTCTTGTGGCCTCCTGGAGGCAACTAGCTGTGCAAAAAAAAGACAGCCTGGCGGCCGGCTGTTGCAGTGTTGCCCTCTCAGGCAACACTGAGTGACTGACTGAGCCTCACCGTCTTATATAAAGTTCAGACGGAACTTTGCACGTGTCATAGTGGAGCCCTCAGGATTCCAGAGCCAGCTTTCTGACATCATAATGGGGCCTCAGAGATAAAAGCCTGGGCCCAGGCAGTGTTGGTCAGTGCTGCTCAGCAGGCAGCACTGGACTGGACTGGATTACAGCTGATACAAGGTGTGAAGGAACAAGGGGTGGCTGTGGGCATGCACTTGCTGCCGCTGCCAGTGTTTATCTGCATGGCAGCAGGGCATTTGGGCGTTGCCAGGAAGGCGTTTTTATGTAGATTCCTCCTCTTTCAGCACTGCATTGTGGTGCAAGCAAAAGAAGCAAATCCTGTCTGGCTTCCTCTCCGGCCTTTATTCACCTCCCGTGTAGCTGTGAGTGTGTGAGCCTGCAGGGCCCCATGGAATTGCCTAGAAGTAGGCTGAATCGCTGCAAGGGCTGAACAGCAGTATCGGGCAGGCTCGGGCAACGCGCGGCCCGTTCGGGTTATCGCTTCTCGGCCTTTTGGCTAAGATCAAGTGTAGTATCTGTTCTTATCAGTTTAATATCTGATACGTCCCCTATCTGGGGACCATATATTAAATGGATTTTTAGAACAGGGAGATGGAAATAGAGCTTGCTCTGTCCACTCCACGCATTGACCTGGTATTGCAGTATTTCCAGGACCGGTGCACCCTTTCCTTATGTGTTGACTAAAAGCAGATTCCAAAAGTGTTTTTTGTCTTTGCTATTGTTTCTGTCTTTCTGAAGGGATCTCCCCTTTTAATCCCATTATTTCAACACCTGTTGGACAATGCATGAGTGATAATGAGCTCATTGATTAAATGCAATTAATGAATAGATTGCCACCTCTTGTTGTGTGTCGTCTGTGTTTCTGTGTTTCCGGCATTTCACATTGGAACACCTCATTCACCTTCCTTGTCTTCTCTCCGCCCTCCCTTTTAGGTAAGTTAAAGAGCTGCACCTGAGCCAGCCACTGATTGATTGATTGATTGATTGATTGATTGATTGATTGATTGATTGATTGATTGATGCAGCACAACAGTCAAATAGTGGAGTGGAGTAGGGGAACAGCAAACAGCCAATAAAGCAGCCCGCCCGCTCGCCTGCCCGCCACAATGGACCTACCTGTGTACACTAGATGGATGTGATGGAATGTACTGTCGTCCCTACATTTCAAGAAGAAGTAAGAATTGCAGTTGCAACAAAGCCTTGCTTGCCTACAAAGAGAGCAGCAATTTGGATTTGTTACTATGTTACCTAGAAGAATAACAAACTGTGCAAGGATGGAGGTTGTAGGAGCAAGGAGAAGTTGTCTGTAAAGTTGGTGGATGCCTATTTTCCATTTTGCAGTCCCTTGTCTCCCTCTTGTGGCCTCCTGGAGGCAACTAGCTGTGCAAAAAAAAGACAGCCTGGCGGCCGGCTGTTGCAGTGTTGCCCTCTCAGGCAACACTGAGTGACTGACTGAGCCTCACCGTCTTATATAAAGTTCAGACGGAACTTTGCACGTGTCATAGTGGAGCCCTCAGGATTCCAGAGCCAGCTTTCTGACATCATAATGGGGCCTCAGAGATAAAAGCCTGGGCCCAGGCAGTGTTGGTCAGTGCTGCTCAGCAGGCAGCACTGGACTGGACTGGATTACAGCTGATACAAGGTGTGAAGGAACAAGGGGTGGCTGTGGGCATGCACTTGCTGCCGCTGCCAGTGTTTATCTGCATGGCAGCAGGGCATTTGGGCGTTGCCAGGAAGGCGTTTTTATGTAGATTCCTCCTCTTTCAGCACTGCATTGTGGTGCAAGCAAAAGAAGCAAATCCTGTCTGGCTTCCTCTCCGGCCTTTATTCACCTCCCGTGTAGCTGTGAGTGTGTGAGCCTGCAGGGCCCCATGGAATTGCCTAGAAGTAGGCTGAATCGCTGCAAGGGCTGAACAGCAGTATCGGGCAGGCTCGGGCAACGCGCGGCCCGTTCGGGTTATCGCTTCTCGGCCTTTTGGCTAAGATCAAGTGTAGTATCTGTTCTTATCAGTTTAATATCTGATACGTCCCCTATCTGGGGACCATATATTAAATGGATTTTTAGAACAGGGAGATGGAAATAGAGCTTGCTCTGTCCACTCCACGCATTGACCTGGTATTGCAGTATTTCCAGGACCGGTGCACCCTTTCCTTATGTGTTGACTAAAAGCAGATTCCAAAAGTGTTTTTTGTCTTTGCTATTGTTTCTGTCTTTCTGAAGGGATCTCCCCTTTTAATCCCATTATTTCAACACCTGTTGGACAATGCATGAGTGATAATGAGCTCATTGATTAAATGCAATTAATGAATAGATTGCCACCTCTTGTTGTGTGTCGTCTGTGTTTCTGTGTTTCCGGCATTTCACATTGGAACACCTCATTCACCTTCCTTGTCTTCTCTCCGCCCTCCCTTTTAGGTAAGTTAAAGAGCTGCACCTGAGCCAGCCACTGATTGATTGATTGATTGATTGATTGATTGATTGATTGATTGATGCAGCACAACAGTCAAATAGTGGAGTGGAGTAGGGGAACAGCAAACAGCCAATAAAGCAGCCCGCCCGCTCGCCTGCCCGCCACAATGGACCTACCTGTGTACACTAGATGGATGTGATGGAATGTACTGTCGTCCCTACATTTCAAGAAGAAGTAAGAATTGCAGTTGCAACAAAGCCTTGCTTGCCTACAAAGAGAGCAGCAATTTGGATTTGTTACTATGTTACCTAGAAGAATAACAAACTGTGCAAGGATGGAGGTTGTAGGAGCAAGGAGAAGTTGTCTGTAAAGTTGGTGGATGCCTATTTTCCATTTTGCAGTCCCTTGTCTCCCTCTTGTGGCCTCCTGGAGGCAACTAGCTGTGCAAAAAAAAGACAGCCTGGCGGCCGGCTGTTGCAGTGTTGCCCTCTCAGGCAACACTGAGTGACTGACTGAGCCTCACCGTCTTATATAAAGTTCAGACGGAACTTTGCACGTGTCATAGTGGAGCCCTCAGGATTCCAGAGCCAGCTTTCTGACATCATAATGGGGCCTCAGAGATAAAAGCCTGGGCCCAGGCAGTGTTGGTCAGTGCTGCTCAGCAGGCAGCACTGGACTGGACTGGATTACAGCTGATACAAGGTGTGAAGGAACAAGGGGTGGCTGTGGGCATGCACTTGCTGCCGCTGCCAGTGTTTATCTGCATGGCAGCAGGGCATTTGGGCGTTGCCAGGAAGGCGTTTTTATGTAGATTCCTCCTTTTTCAGCACTGCATTGTGGTGCAAGCAAAAGAAGCAAATCCTGTCTGGCTTCCTCTCCGGCCTTTATTCACCTCCCGTGTAGCTGTGAGTGTGTGAGCCTGCAGGGCCCCATGGAATTGCCTAGAAGTAGGCTGAATCGCTGCA